>NW_006159708.1:2078086-2093456 GCF_000334495.1 Tupaia belangeri chinensis | reverse complement strand
AAAAAAAAAAAAAAAAAGAAAGAAAGAAAGAAAGAAAGAAAGAAAGAAAGAAAGAAAGAAAGAAAGAAAGTTGTGTGCAAAGCCCAAACCTTGGGAATCAGCCCTTACTGCCGGATAGCTTTCCTACTTACAAGTCACTGTACTGTTAGAGACCAAACATCTTTATGAAGCTGTATGAGTCTAAGTCTGCCTAAATCTTATTTCTGACATTTAGAAATGATTACTGCCATTATTCAGAGTTGATGTATTTCCTCAAACCTTTGCTCTGGATTTTCTGGGACGGTCCAATCTTATGGAGATAGTACACTACAATTTCAAAGCACTGATTTGTAATTAAATGTCTGAGACACAACCCAGTCACACTTTGGAAATTTCTGTTTTAGAAACAATCTGTAGGAGTCCAGAGTTATAAGAGGGGCAACCGTCATGGGATTGTTAGACTGACACTTCTATTGGGACTGCATCTGTTTGTAACTACACAATATCCAACCAGGAGTGACTTTGACAATTAAGGAATTCTTTTTCTCACAAAGTCAGAACTAAAAGGCAAGAAGTCAGGGGCTGGTGATGTTCTCAGTGATGGCGTCAGAGCCTCAGCTCCTTGTCTACACTTCTATCCTCTGCACATCCGTTCTGCAGTGACTGATGCAGGAGGCTGGGAGGGGCTTGCACTGGCGTGTCTAACTCTCCTATCAGGAAAACACAAGCTCTGCCCCAAACCCTCATCAGGTCTCAGCTCAGGTGTCACTAACTAAAACTGTGTGACATTGACCACATCTGGCTACAAGGCAGGGCTGGAAACAGTATTTAGCTGGGCACGGCACTGCACTGATAAAGCAGGGTTTTGTTAGCCAGGGTAAATAGACACTGGCATGGGAAATAAATGACCCATTAGTTAGGGATGGTCTCACAGAAGAGGGGATAACTAAGCTGGAATGAGAGGGATAGGTAAGATTTAGGTAGGAGAGAGGAGAAGAGAAGGGCCCTGGGTAGAGTCATAGCAAGAGTAACTTCGGTAGAGGAAAAAAGCAGTGGCATGTGTAAGAGACCGTGAGAACACTGCTCCAGGAAAATTTTGCTCAGAAGTCAAAATTGGAAAGTTGGAACAAGGTCAGTGCGGGTAGGGAGGTGTGTCCAGTTCCTGGAGAAATCCCCATCCTTCTCACACCCCTTGTGCTCATTCCCAGTGGCCCCTTTGTCAGGGTCAAGTGGACTTTCTGATCAAAGACAGTGAGATCTTAAAGGGATTTTGCTCCCTGAGTTTTTTTCCTTTCCTCTAAGCCAGGGATTCTCAACATTGGCTAGACACTGGAATGATTTGAGGGAAGTTTTAAAAATCACAATCTAGACCAATTAAATCAGACTCTAGGGGTGGGTCAGTAGTGTGCTGGTAAAATTTTAATAACCAACTCTCCAGAAAACAAACAAACAACAAAACCCCCAACAAAACCAAAAAAAACCCCCAAAAACTATTCATGTGCACATGAAGGAGAGAGAGAGAGAGAGAGAGAGAGAGAGAGAGAGAGAGATTTTTCACAAGATCTTACCATAGCTCAATCCTTCTTGCCCCAGACTCTCAGTTAGCTGGGACTACAGGTGCCCACCACCACACCTGGCCTGTTTAGGTTGACTTGGGAATGGAACCCTGGCATCTCATGCAGCCTCATCCATTGAGCAGGGAAACCCTCCTACTTCCACCACCATGGCTGGGCCAGTATTGTATGAGGTGATCTTGAAAAAAGCTAGTGGAGAATGTGTATTAAGCAAAAAATTATACATGCATTTCACATTTTTTCACACTGAAACAAATTTATACTTTAATTTTATGAATCCACAAACTTTTTTAAGTTCCCATGTGTGTGTGTGTGCATGCGCAGTGTGTATAAATTTATTATAATTTTACTGATATAAATGATCTATAGCACACAATGTACAAATACAAATAAACCATACAATTCTCTTTTTTAAAAAAAAATTGCAGAGTACATGTGCACAAAAGAGAGAGTGCATTTCCCAGTAGGGCATGGTCTTGCGACAATCCTTTCTCCTCCATCTCTCCATCTTTTTTTTTTTAACTTTATGCATCCTGACTTGAAGAGGTTTTTTGTTTGTTTGATTTTTTTTCTTTTTCTTTTTCTTTTTCTTTTTTTTTTTTTTTTTTTTTTTTTTTTTGCTATAGGGTGCGTAAGCTTGCCAGAAAGACAGAGAGAGACATAGAGACAGAAAGCGAGACTTCACCCCCCAGGGGGGATGGTCATGCCACAGTCCCTTCTCCTCCATTCTCCTCTCAGGATCTTGGGCACGCATGCACACACGCCCGGTGTGAGTTTAAGCCACTGTGTCCGGGACGCAAACCATGGTCGACTACATGGGAGACCTGCAACATAGCCATTACACTAACTGCTAGTCCCTATTTCTCCATCTTGTCAGGATTTTGGGCACACATACTCATGTGCCTGGCAGGCATGTTTTCAAGTTCCCAGGCCACAACTAGAACTGTGGTTGGCCATGTGGGATATGGATTTTCTCTGTACAAAGCTTAACCACTGTGCTTTGAGACTGGCCCCATAGTACTCTTTATTATAGAACTCTCTTCAGCCAGTTGATTCTCAGATAATAGTTCTCTGGATTTTTGCGAACTTTGTGTCTGTAACTAACTTACAGCTGCAATACAGTCATGATTTGACAAAGTCAAGATCTCAACAAATGCTTTGGTCTTTCCAAGTTCAGTTATTGACCCATGAGTGCAGTTCGAACATGGATGTTAGTACTTTTGCTTAAATTAACAAATAAGATGGAGGTAAAACACTGAAGATGCGTGTCAGGATCTCACTTGTTCATCAATGGTATGAAAGACATCTTTACCGATTATGTAATAGTTTTCAATACTGGAAGAATATTTCCTCAATTTTCTGTGCTATTCATAATGTAAAGGTTACAGATATGACATATTTTTACATTTCATTTATATTATTAACATTCTCCATCACTTTCTTAAGTCTTAACCAGGGGTTGGTGAAGCCTTCAGGAAAGGGCCAGGAAATACATTTTATGCTTCATGAACCACGAACATTTTTTTTCTTCTTTGTGCTCTCTCATCTTATATATTTTTTTATTTTTAAAAACAATCCTTTAAAGATATGAAAACTTGTGAGTCATACAAAAGCAGACTAGAGTTTAGATTTGGCCTGTGTTCTATACTTTGCCAATTCATAATCTAGACATTCAAAAACACAACAAATCAAACTTTGATTTATAGTGCTTGCCTATTTCTATGGTGTAAATATTCCATAAGCTACCAATGTGATTCCAATAAACATGGAACTGGGAAGATCTAGATTCCTAACAACACACCATTATATCATATTTCTAATGTTCATCAGCAATGAATAACCATCCAAACATAGGAGTATAAAATTACTATGCAGTGATACATTTTGAGTATTTATTACCTTTATTTTAATTTTTTTTCTCATGGAAATGAGAGAAATAGGAGAGAGAGAGACAAGTACCCTCAGTAAGATCTTATACCTTTTCTACCCTCAAGCCTTCCTGGCCAGTCTGGTGTATATAGGTTGACCATGGAACTGAACACATGATCTTGCACATGGATCCTGCTTTGCTCGAACAGCATGCTACTGTTGTATCACCTATAAAAAATACTTACTTAATTAATTATTAGCTTATATAATCTAATTTTTAGTAAATGGCTATGTTCAACAACTGAAAACTTAACAACCATCTTTTGTGAGCTGCTAAGAACTGACTTCAGCATACCCCTAATGGGACTCAGGCATCTTTATCTTTTAAAGCTCCCTAGTGTTACAATGTATAACCATTGGTCTTAGCACATCTGGTCCCTTTAAGACTGAGACAGAAAGCCTACTGCGTGGTGTCTTTGGCTTCTTCCAAATCTAGCAATTATATTTTCCAAAGTCTCTTATTAATCTATCTTAACTTCTCTGCCTGCTCTGGTAATGAACTCCTAACCTTGTCCCACCTGAGTTATCATTGCTCTGCCAGCCTCAGCATACTGCTGTGGTCTCCTGCTTAAATAAAGTACTCTCAATACCTTTTTGCCTGAGCAATTCATCAGACTCACTCTTGAATATTTATTTTGTAACACTTGAACCAAATTCTTCAGCTTTCCTTCTTTATGGACCTACTGCCTGGCACACAATACACAATAGGTATGAGAAGAATGAACTTCCCAGGGACAACTCAGTTCCATCATGGGTCCAAGGTCATGGACGGCTTCCTACATGGCTCACTTGCCTGCTTGATGCCAGGTCCATCACTTCCCTTCTCTTTCTACCTGGCTGGGATAAAGCCTGTGCAACCTGCCATGCCAGCTGGCTTCTGAGGAGATTGGTTTGTGGAAGACTGGAGAACAACAGGAGGAAAGAAGCCTAGATGTTCTTCATCCTTTCTTCCTGCTTTGGGGAACATCATCAGCAGTGGCCGGACCTTTTTTCCAGGCTCTAGAGCCTGCTCAGAGTTCTCCTGCTGTGATTGGCTCCACCATCTTGGCTCCTGGTTCTGATAACATCACCTCTTCCCCTTATCCCTCCAGCCCTAGATACTGTTTTCCAGCTAGTGCTAATCTTTGGATTGCCTTACCAGAACTTTTGCCCTTGTACTCTTTCAATACATTTGTTAACAAATTCCCTGTATTAAATTCCTTTTCTTCAACTCTTTTGTTAATAGGACCCTGTCAGATTCAGCTTGAAATGCTAAACAGAGAAGTGATGCGATCAGATAGTATAGACAGGTGTTTTAGGAAGGTTTGTTTAGCAGAGATATTAGAGCTTTCATGGGTGCTCTAGAGAATTTGAAGATAGCCTTTAGGGTCTATGGACACTCTACAACTGTATGCAAAATTTTGTGCATATGTATGTAAATTAGTTTTTTCCCCCCAGAGGAGAGAGTCCACAACTTTCATAAGATTATTTATGATATTCCAAAATATGGTAAGAACTACTGGGCCAGAGGCAGAAAGACCAATTAGCAATCTAAGTAATTCAATGTATCAATGGGGGTTTATTCTAGGCTTCAATTGTGTTGCTAATAGAAATACCTGAGACTGGGTGATTTATAAAGAATAGAAGTTTATTTGACTCTTGATTCTGTTTGCTAGAAAATACAAGGTACACGGTTAGCATCAGCCTGACCTCACAACATGGCCATCAGAAGCAGAGAGGATAGTGGACATATGAAGAGAGAGAGACCTGGGGGCAGACATCTTTTTTTTTTCCCCCTAACAATCCACTCTCATGGAAACACATCCCTTCCCATAATAGCTGAAAGTCACCCAGTGTCTAGAAGTTCACTCAGAAGGGTGATGCCTCCATGATATAATCTTGCCCATTAGGTTCACCTCTTAAAGCTCTCACCACCTTTCAATGCCATTACATTAGGAGGAACCAAATTGGTTTTTGTTTGTTTGTTTGTTTGTTTGTTTTTTAGAAGTTTTTGCCATAGGGTACATGAGCTCACCAGAAAGACAGAGAGAGACAGAGAGATAGAAAGCAAGAAATCATCGCCCAGGGTGGATGGCCATGCCGCAATCCCTTCTCCTCCATTCTCCTCTCAGGGTCTTGGGCACGCATGCACATGCGCCTGGCATGAGTTTAAGCCACCAGGTCCAGAACTTGAAGTGCGGTCGACTACATGGGAGTCCAGCGATATAGCCATTACGCCAACTACTGGTCCCAGGGACCAAATTCTAAAACACAACCCCCTAGGGAAGAAATCATTATCCAGACCATAGCATGGGCCCAGCAGGAAATGGAATTCACCTGAGATGGTTGTAACGGTGATATTAAAGATGGGATTTTTTTCAGGAGTGAACAAAATAAGGTGAACAAATAAGAGATATGGAAGTCCCAGAAATTAGTAATTGTGGGGAGTTGTTTGACCTTGGGACTGAAGAGCCAATGGGAGGAAACTGAGTGAAGGGACTATGGCAGATGGAGTTCTAGTGGAAGTAGCAATGCCTTCCAGAGAGATGCAGCCTCTTCAGAGATGGGGAAGCAAAGCAGGCCTTCCAAGACTCTAGGGCCCAGTATTTGGACCACACTTTTGACAATACCCTAAACACGCAATCTATGAATTTATTTCATGATGCACATCCAAAAGTGGAGCAAGAAAAATAATCGAGCACATATCCCTGATCTTCATTTATTCATAAATTGCATACATTTTCAGTATGGACCAGCTCCAACCTCCCAGCCTCTGCGTGACCATCATTACTCCTCCCCTTGTGTCCAACCCATCTAGAAGGCAGCCACCCAAGTCCTCTGGCTGACATGGTCCATAGGGGCCAGAGCAATGCAGAGAACGCTGTTAAGTGGATGAACTGGGACAAAAAAGTATCGACAGAGAACACATGGAGAATATATAGAGCTTGCAGAATCATCTAAGAAGGAAATTAACATTAGTCATGTTTGTTAGCTCCTGGTTGCATTACTTCTTTCTGGATTCTGCTTTACATAAGACCTTTCTACACTATCCTGGCCCTACCCAGAAAAGCCAGAAGAGAAGCAAAATCCAGAGGATTTTGTTGTTGTTGTTAACTTCGTCCTTCCACTGCCACTACAAGCTCTTTGACCTTGGAAGTCACAAAATGTGTCTGAGCCTCATCCATAAAGTATAGAGGTTGGATTTGATGTGCTCTGTGGTGACTTTTAGCTTGAAAGTTTTACGGTGCTGTCATGGGGGTCTCTGGCTTTATATTATAGGCATTTAGTGTTCTGGTTCATTCTAAAAAGGAGAACAACTTTTGGTGTGGTCTGCAATGGTTTGAAGGCTGTAAACGAGCAGGACAACAGTATCCTTGTCCCTCTAAGGAGGGGGACTGAAGGTTATGAGCATTTTATCGACTTGGGCTCTGTTGTTGATTGTCAGGATTTGTAGTAAAATGCTTTAATATACGTTTGCTCCTGAGTGTTACCTAGGCTGCAGGAGTCCTGATTTTGAAGACATGTTTGCATTCTAGTCTATGTTCTAGAGAGACCTAATATAAAGAAACACACCCAGTAACTCTGCTTGCTTGTCTGGTACAGGGAACTGAGGAGTGTTGCTGAAGGGAGCTTGCTTTTGTATGCATTTCAGAGATTTAATTTTATTAGCCAATGCAAATGATCTGTTCCACAAATGTAAAACAAAAGGACAAGAAAATGATCCCTGTGTCAACACCAGGATGTCTGACTTAAAATCCCATTCAAATACCTCCCTAAAAGTGATCAGACACTGAATACATTATTTTCCGACTTTGACAAAACCAGTCTGCACAAAGAAGCAGCCCCATGAGATTATGGATAAACCAACCACGTTAAAACTTCAGCATTTTCATGTCAGTCACAGATTTTCTTAAGGGCCAAGTCACTGTTTAAGGACTAATGTGTTTGGAGAGGGAAAAAAAATGCACTGTGTTATTAGGCAGAATCCCCTTTACAGACAGGGATCGGATCAGTTTGCCCCTGATTGCGTTGCCTGCTTTATTGTCCTACTTCAAACACGGGGCCCTGGGCGTCATCTCAAGGAAGGGCTGATTGAACTGTCGCCCTGACACTTGTCAGCTGTGGATAATACGGGCTTCAGTCCGTCATGCTCACACATAAATGAACCATGACAGAGATAGACTGTTGAATAGAAAAAAGCAGTTTTACTGTGGATAACCTTTCTTGAATAAATGCAACAAATAATAAAGACTGAAAAGGGGGGACATGTACCTTAGGAAAGTGGTGACATTCAGAACCAAATGGTTATTATCTTTTTGGACCATCAGAAATTGCCCATTTATCAAAGTATGTTATTGAGAGAAAAGGTAGAAATACTCTGATTATCATAAAAATGATGGCCATGGACTCTATGTAATCTGCAACATAATATCACATAGCAAAGCCTAGTTGCAGCTCACCAGGACTATAAAAGGAGGCATTGCTTGTGTACCAAATGGAATCCACAATTGTTCTCAGAAAACGATGGCACACATCTTAATTAAAAGAGCAGAAAAAGAATAGGAAACTCTTTCTTTATGTCTTTAAAACATTTCTCTCTTTTTATTAAAAAAAAAAAAAGAACTCCCAGTAGAAATTGTGGAAACTCTACATTTCAATCAAGACAGTCAAAAGAATGATTTGAATTTACAAGCCTGTAATTGGAACAAATTGGAAACAAAAGAAGACTGCCTTTAAGCCACGTGATGTGGCCACAGTGCTGCTGTGTACAGTATGCTACAAAAAAAAAAAAAAATCATGTTTCTTTAAAGCAAAGCTAACTCCACTGCCGCCTCCTAGCAATTTGCATAAATGTCTCTACCATGATTTTTTTTTTTATTTATGAGCCCTAAGTTTCTAATTAAATACTAATTAATACTATCACCAGAATTGTCTCCCATCCCCAGCTCTTCATAGGTTTGTCACTTTGATTAATGCACAGTCATTTATTAACTTATTTAACAAGCTGGGGTGCCTCATGACAAACTAGATTAAATTATCCTCATAACAGTCTCATTACTGAAAAAAAAGGGAGTTTTAAACTTAATAAAAATTATCCTCAATAATGTTAAAGCTTTTTCACCGTACCCTTAAAAGATAGAAATAGGTTTCCAGTTTGATTTATAATATATGGAGTTGTATAAAGCATCCATTAATAAAATTTATAAGTTCATTTAAGCTTGCACATTACAGTAATGCAGTAGCCTTGGGTGCTTGTTATTTAACTTTTGCTGTAGTTATGAAGATAATTAATGTCCTGACCAGATAGGGACTAAAATACCCACTAGAATGAGATAATTAGAGACATAAATAATATTTAGGTTCTTGTGTGCTGCTTTTTAAATTAATTGTTTTGTTTCCCATCTAAACTTGATAAAGAAGAAAGTAAGAGTTTACCAAGGAAATGCGCAACGAAGGTGAGATACTGTTTTTGGTGGACTGACAAATGCCAGGAAGCCTGAAAGTTTCTGGAGTAGAGGCAGGAGTAGATGTCTCAGGGGAGTCTGCTCTGGGGAAAGGTTCGGCCCTTATTGCTCTCTGGCTCCCTCTAGTGGCCAGGTCCGGATGACAAACACACCTTGCAGAATGGTCTGCTTGTTTGTGGGCTTGTCAGGGCGCTGAAGAGGGGTGAGTCAGAAATGGGAACCTAAGGAAGTGCCTTCATTAAGTGGTGGGATAAACTTTTCATCTTAGCCAGACTCTGAGGAGGAGAGCCCCAGAGGGAACTCAGTGTGCCTACCGCAGCAGATCTTTTTATGCTGACAAAGCAGAATGCAGGAAGCTGTAGCTCAGGCCCTGCTGGTCTCAAAATAAATATGCATAAACACATTAAAACATGTGTGGAATGCTGGCTGTCTGAGGGGCTGTTTGTTAGCATAGGTATTTAACATGTTCTGAGGGTGTATTCATTTTCAGTTTCTTGCTAAAATAGCACCCTCATTAAGACCCCTACGTAAGCGGGTAAGAGGGATAACACCAAGGTCCTCCCACCCCGATTGAAAAGGGTTTGCTCTTCAAGACTCCTTGTGACCTATGGTGTTGGTAAGGGGCAGTCACTCATGGGTCATAAACAGGGACTTGACACTGTAAGTGGATAACACTTCACCACCTACAAAACCTTTACATATGTCATTCTGCCTTGATTCCCCCAGAATCCTGTGAGACCTGAGGGAGGGGCTGTGACTATGGTTTCTTAGGAGTCACACAGTGATTTTAATTCCCTGGATAGTTGGTTACTTTATTCCATGGAAGAGCCCCTGCCTCTTTTTCTTTAGGTAGCCAACGTCCTTCCTGCCCTTCTGGATGTCTGTGTCTCATTGCTTCTTCTGTGGAGCATGCTTTACTTCTTTCTCTCGTCTTTTCTTTTCATCCTTGATTCAGAGCAGAGATGACAATAACTTGTTCTTCTCATACCAAAATAGATCACCCCACAAACCTGCACAAGAATTGGACATTCTGTGAGTGGAAGAATTGTTCAGAGAATTTTCTCTGAGTTTAGAGTGCTTTATGTCACAGTTATCTCCAATTCATACCCCATTCCTGGGATATAAGGAGATGGAGAAAGTCCTTACTATTTTTAACTATTGCTTAGTACTGATGAAGCACTCCATCTTTGCAAGTCTATTGGTAGAGACCTATCAGCAGATGGTGGCTTTAACAAAACATAGGTAAATATTAGGCCAAATGTCAGCATTCTGATTCACTTGGTTTCCTCCAGAAAACTATTCAAATCTACTGTTTTAAGTTCTCAGGCTTGCCAAACTTGGGAAGGTAGATTAAATTAAATTAAACCAAGTCTTCAGGAAGCAAGTGATGAGGTCTCAGAGATTGAAGTAAAAGCACAGTAAGGGAAGAGTGCTTAGTTAGCACAGGAAAGTGAAAGCCCATCACGGCTTCATCATGATGGCCTCGGGAATGGAGAGACACAACAGAGTGCTGGTAAGATGGACAGGAGCCATGAATTAAGGTTGTATATTTGGAAAGAATGGAGAAGAGGCTGTTTTTTTAGTGGTTCTTAAATGATAACAAGCAAAACAATGTTAAAATGCAGATCTCCCAGCTCTAGTTTAAGAGTTGCTAACTCAACCTATCTGAGATGAGGCCCAGGAACCTCATTAGTATATATAGTCAAGGCCTTATAACAGGCCTTAGATGGCTCTGATGCAGGGGGTCAGTCTATGGTCCAGTCATTGTGAAACAATGGGTGATGAAAGAAGGAAGAGAGTATGAAAGAACTGATAGGAAGCCAAGAGTTTGGTCTGAATCATTCCTACCCTCCAGGAAAGTGCTATACTGTCTTGTGTCCTTCTATAGACACTACTTATCCAGGGGTACATTTCCAGGTGGCCACTGTGGGTATGGGTATGTGAGCCAGAGAGGGAACATCATCGGACCTATCCTAAGTATTTACCCTGGTAGCCCTGCTAAAACCCTGGTCCATAGTGGAAATGTATGCAATTTATGAGTAAAGATCAGGGTTATGTGCTTGATTATTTTTCTTGCTCCACTTTTGGATGTGCATCATGAAACAAATTCATAGATTATGTGTTTAGGGTATTGTCAAAAATGTGGTCCAAATGCTGGGCCCTAGAGTCTTGGAAGGGGAAGTAACCAAAACCGAGGGTGCTGAGTGCATAGAACAAATTGGAAAAAATGTGGAATAGATGGGCTCAAGGAGATTGAAAATCAGGTTTAGTAGTTTAAATAGAACAAAGATCTCAGGATAGGAGGTTAATCAGAGAGCAGGATAAATAAAGAGAATATCTGAAGAGGGACAATTCTAGGAGAGGCATGGAGTGAAGGGGAGTGGAGGACAAGTGTGTCAGACTTGTTGTCCATGCAAGATATAAGATAGAGAAGAATGTGGCCAAGATGCGAGAGGTAGGTCTGTAGTGGTGAGCAACCAGAAGGTAGAGAAGGAGGGATGCCCAAGAAGGTAGAAGAGTAATGATCTCTGAAAGGGGTAAGGAGAACACAGATGATCCCTTCCTTGGCCCTGGGAGGATGGGAGGATGGTGGGATAGCAGTGCTCAAATGAGGGCCATGCTCCAGAAAAAAACAGGAAGATCAAAGGGTATTCCTGCCCCCATCAAGGTACAGGTGGGGGCTGCTAACTATGGAACAGAGATTCCAGGGACTGGAACAGTCCTTAGAATAAGGAATACAGAGGGAGTGATATCAGAGATCAGAGAAAGCTTGTGGGAGCCTCTGGGAGGAGTGGTTTAGCTGAGGCCACTATTTACCACAGTGGGAGTGTTTTCCCAATCCTTGGTGGGGTTATGGAATTGATTTTGTGAGCATAACTGATTTTTTTCTTTCAAAAAGGAAAGTACAAATGTCTTTTCATTAAAAAAACACAAAATAAGCTGTACACATGGGTTATGACAGCCATAAACCATCATATACTTTGTCAACTGGAACCCATAACTGAAACACATAACCTTTTCTTTAGTCTCTTTTTCCAAGTGATTTCTCTGCAATTATTGGTGAGAAATGCAATAGACACAATTGGTGAGCTTCTCATAACAGTTCATGAATAACAATAACACAGTGTTTTAGGAATTAGGACATGCCGTCTCCCATGCTGCTTCCCCCTTCTCCGCCCTGGTCTTTCTCCTCGTTAGGATCTTCCGAACAGCTTTTGTCCTAACACAGCAGCAGCAGCAGCAGCCATAGCAGCAGCCCTTATCCCAGTAATAGGGCCAGGGGTCTCTTTTCTTACCCTATCCCACAAAATCTTCAAGCATAGCTTCTTAACAGTCTTGAGAGGCTCTGTATGATATTTTCAGCCATCAAAGATCCTTCAAACTTTCATTCTTGACAAGGTCATTGTAGGCATTTTAAATATTAAAAAAATAATATCTGCATTCATTGTTTTAAAGGTTTTTGCCATAGGATGTGTGCACTCATCAGAGGGAGACAGAGTTGGAGAGAGGGCAAGTGAGAAATCACCACCCCAGAGGGCATAGCGTGCCACTGCCTCTTCTCCATTCTTTTTTTGGGGGGGCATACACATTCTCTTGGCATGAGTTTCAAGCTGCCTGATCTGGTACTCAAACCATGGTCAGGCATGTGGAAGTCCAGAGTTGTAACCACCATACCACCTGCTGGTTGTGAAGCTATGCTCAGAGATTTTGTATCCACTTTTAAGTCTTTATTACTTGGAATTATTGAGTATAAAAATGGGATGCACTGAAACTTAGCCCAGCCACCTCCTAGAAAGACACCTTCTTCTGAAGCTACTGGATTAACACTGAATGCCTCTGAACTCCTTCTTTTTGGTCACTTAACTTCATGTGTCCCATCAGCCTTCAACATAGCTGTTCCTTCTGAAATATTTGCCATATGCTCATGCGATTCTTTTTCATATATACTAGAAGAAACCTTTTTTTGAATACTGCTTTCTATTTGAGACTCTTCTCTCTCTTTCAAGGGCATGACATTATCTTTGGTCACAATGACTCCCACTTTTTTTTTGGGTTGAACATTCTCGAGATTTAGGGTCAACCCCTCCTCTCCAAACACCTGCAAAAGCATTTAAAAACAAACCAGTTTCAGGGTGTAGTTTTTCTTTATTTTACTGAATTTATTCATAATACATTATGCAGGTGTTTTGATGAGAATCCAGAAACATCTTGAGATACCATATTTCTCTGAAATGTGAGAATTTAGGATCATTGCTATTCCAGGACAAGCCTGTGTATAGAGCTTTTTATTGCTTTAATTTGCATTATTTCATTTACTTCTCAGAACTCTGTCAATTAGCAACAGCTTGATCCTGCAGATGAGTTCACAGAAACTCACTCAAAGTTATACACTCAGGAGTTGGTGGAGCCAGGACTAGACCTAGGCCTTGACTCTGAGCTCAGTGTTCTCTCTACCAGGTCATTTCTACTTTTCAGAGTAAAGAACAGATCAGACAGTAAACTCATTTGTGATGACAGATGCATGGCAGGTTAGAGCTGGAAGGGACCCTGCACTGTATCTAATCCAGCCCCCACCTTCCTAGATATTCAGTAGATGTATCTAATTAGGAAAAATGCAAAGTATAGGACTGTATACCTATAAATATTATCCCTGGAAAGAAAAGTAACATTTGGTAAATGTATAAAAAAATGTGGAAAAAATTTGCATGTTATCCTTGTGCAGGGGCCATGCTAATCTTCTCCGTATTGTTCCAATTTTAGTGCACATGCTGTTAAGCACTTTCCAGAATATTTTAAAATGAATAGACTACAATAGAAAATATCAAAGTATGTCACATAATAAAGGGAAGTTTTGTTTTGTTAAACGTTTGTGTTAGTTACGTATGTGCATGGGTCATTATATAAGATGTATTTCATACTGTGGACTGAGGTAACAAATCTTGGGGAGTCACTGATCTGGTGGAAAGAGCATTGGAAGCAGGTTCAAATACATACTTAATTCCAGTCTATGCCCTGCCAGCAACCACCTGCATGGGATTGGCTGAGGAACTTAAAACCCCCAAGGTCTCCACTTTCTTATCTTTGTAGTGAGGACCTTGGACTAGATTATTTTTGAGATCCCTGCACTCTACATTTTCTCATTCTAGCAATCCTTTCATGGCATTGATGGAACACAAAAACTTTCTCGATGGGGAAGACCGGTGCAGAGAGGAGGCGGGAGCAGAAAGACAGGCGTGAGCCAGGTGCCAACACGTAACTTCTGCCCGCAGCAGCTGCCGTCCCATGTTCGTGCTCGCTGCTTGTCACCATGTGGGTAGCGCCTGAAGATGCTGCCACCACGAGGTGTGAATGATGGCCGTGGTTAAATCCAAGTTGGAGCCTGTGGACAGCCACGGAGGTAAAGGCTGCCAAACACATGCACCTGGTACCACGCTTGTCCCTGCTAGGGCTCAGAAGCTGTTCCTAGTGACAAGCATGATAAATAATCCAAGAGGGAGACAAGGGAAAGGCAACTGGAATAGTACAGGCTGAAACTTAGGAGCCATCTTCCTTCTGCAATTCAAGTGACTCTGGAGTAATAAAAACCTTCCCTGGAACAACTAAATAAGGGAGGGCAGCAATCTCAGAAAATATGCAACGTGAAATTCTTAGAATAACTCCTTCTCTGGTGTAGATTAGCACTTAGTTTTCTGTAAAGCACAGGGACCTGTTACCACTTTTCACTCATTTGAGGGTTAGGAAGCAAAGTTAATTTCATGGTGGAGAAGCACACAACAGGTTGCTTGTTTTTCTCATTAGTACAGAAGACATCTTTGACACTAGCACATAGAAAGTGCACACACACACATACACACGCATGCACACACACAAATATACAGGAGAGTCGATCAATGCATTGAGTGCATAAATTATTTATTAGTCCCGGGATAGCATACAACATGACAAGAAATGAGATATATCTGCGTGATATGCTCACACATATAGGATTTGTGTGAGTATTTTTTTTTTCTCAGATAAAAACATAATGCCAGAAAACAGTCTGCCTTTGAAGAACAAAAGTACAAAGATGTTCCAACAACTGAAGGTTATAGTTTTGCAAAATTGCTTATTATTCATCGCATTCAGAAACAGGGCAGGAAGAAGACGATCATCTTTACCAGCCTGGCTCTCTTCTGCTTGTTTCAATGTCCTCCACCAGGTAGGATTTAATAAGATGTGTCTGTTGGCCTGCAAAAAACCTGGTTGATGAGAGATTTGTGTACCAAGAACAGAGCAAAAGTGGGAAGAAATAAATGAATAATTTAAGTCATTTTGGTACTCGCGGAGGACACTGAGCTGACAACTTGTGAGGCCAAGGCCTGCTGCCGCCCAGGTCTATCATGGTTCAGGCATGGAAATGCCCCGATGCAGTCCACAGAGCAGTCCTCCGGCCTTCTTCCTGCT
>NW_006159708.1:2063274-2077829 GCF_000334495.1 Tupaia belangeri chinensis | reverse complement strand
GCTGAACTGGGAGGAAACAGACTAGTGGGTTCCAGCATGACCTTGGCATACAGGAGGCATTGCTGGTCAGTGGGGGGGGAGACATCCTTGCCTGTCTCTGCTTTTGCATAGGCAACTGGGGAGATTTTTGAGATGAATACCTTTCTGATCATGACCCACCAGGACTAAACTAAACCCATGAGCTGAATGTGGGCAGTTGATGTAGCTACTTCTTCAGTTACCCTGTTTACTTTCGAATGACAGAAACAAAACAAAATCTAAAACCAAGACAAAAAATAACTCTGAACAAAGTCCCAACAACAGGAAAAAAAAAAAAATCCCCAGCCTGTACTAACCAAGCGGCTGTTATTTTTGGCTGTGGGCTGGGCTGGTGAGATGCTCTTTGGCCGTCTGTCACTGTGAACGGCGTCTGACTGGAATTTTTGTGAGTCGGGAAAGGGAGGGTTATATTTGGCCTCTGAAAGGGAAGTTGCTGAGATAGAGAGGCAGCTTTGGTTATAGGGTTTGAGCCAACAGAAGGGGAAACAACTTACACCATTTCCAGCTGAGGAAGTGAGTGGGACGACACAGCTGAAGCTTTTGGCAGAATGAGATCTCTAGGTTAACACACCACACTATTACCGGAGGGGCATTTTCCAATCCAATGACACCAGCTGCCTCTGGCCGACCTGGCTTGGAAGGCCTGATGTATGGCCCATGCCTTAAAGCAGGATCATAATGGTCTGTTTTCCTTCATTTTGCTCATGGCTCTAGGTCTAAACCATCTCCTGGTATTGTATTCAGGGGAGTTCCTTTGACTTTACTGGTCACTCACATGCTCTGTGTTTGCAACAGGGCTGTGGGTACTTTGGTTTCCCTGTGCAACCCACATAGCTCCCGTACCCAAAGACATTTCAAAAATCAAACACAAACTAGGTTGCCCACCCTGTGTAAGCTCTGTGTATGTATAATAAATTATTAAATCTTCAGTTGCATTATAAAAAGAATGACACTCGAGTCATGGTAGAAAAACAAGATTATTGTTTATGAATATACCATTAAAATATGCATTTTGTAAGGCTCATTGATTTATTTCCAGTTCAAGAAACCACACAGACATACAAAATGGTTCATTAGATATTCATTATACCTCCTTAGCTGCTTTTATTAGAAGTGCCCACGGTGCCAATGGCAAGGTTGACGTTTTCCGGGGTTGAATCAATGCTTGAAACTCATCCATTTCTTATAGGCAGTTTTGGTTTAAGGTATTTTGATGATTTTATAGAAATGTGCTACCCCATTAAAAAGCTATAACTTAAACTGTGGTGCAGGGCAAGCACACATTAGATGATAAATGGCTTGGTGTAAGAGATTTCAAATTTGTCAAATCTGCATTAAAGAACTATATTTGAAATTGGTTAGAAGGTTGGGTGAATTCTCCAGGTGAAAATGACATTTGTTTTATGGATCCCTCTGAAACAATTCCCCCAGAGTTTTCATTTAAATAAATCACATCCAAGTTCAGCTCTCCAGAAATAGCTAGCATGGTAAAGTTGCCTTAGCCGCTTTTCTGTTTCCTCTTTTCTGGGAAAAGGGTCAATTTCTTCATCTGTAAAGGGAGAGAGACTAGACACCTGGAGGTGGGAATATTTATGCTTATTCGTTCCGTTCATATGCAGATGTGGGTATTTTTTGGCAGAAAGGAACAGCAATGTACTAAACATTGTCTTTGTTCTTGTGGAGATGACATCCTACAAGGCAAAAGACAATAAACAGACAAGAAAATTTCATAAATTTGTAAGTGCCCTGAAGGCAGTAAAGAGCATTGTGATGGTTAGTTGTTATAGGTGGGGGATGGCATCGACCTGCACTAAGAAAAGATCATTTCAGCTGCAGAGAAACCACCTGAGTGAATATCCAGAGGAAGCATATTCCAGGAAGATGAAGAGCCAAGACAAGTGGCCATATGATAGCATGCTTGAGGAAGAAAACGGACCAAGTCTTTTCTTCCTAGGTTTTTATCCCCTGCCTTTGCTATAATTGTGAATAATCTGTTGCAAGAAAATGACTGAGGCCAAGGGGATTATGGGAATAGAGCAGAGGAGGAAAATAAGAGTGTGGAGAACACGGGTTGCAGATGAAGAGACATGTTCAGCTAGATCGAACTATACTGCAGTGTTGAATAAACCTCACCTCTCCGTGGCTTCACCAAGCATAGGGTTCTTGCTGGCTAACACTATGGTCTCATCTCTAACAAGGGATGCAGATTCTTGCCCTCATGTAGCTCCACTATTTCAGGGTCCCTCATTTCTAGCTTCATGAACTGGGAAAGAAGAATGAGTGGAAGAGACCAGGCCTGTAATGGCCACTTGTTTGGAACCCAGTTCTATGATTCTAATCTAACTATTAAGGAGCCTAGGAAAGATCATCTTGTGCATTGAAGAATGTTCTAGTCTGTTCTGTTGCTCAGTAACTGAACTTCTAAGATGGTGGTTTACAAGAGCAGAAGTTTATTTAGCTCATAGTTTTGGATGTCCAAGGTCAAGGGGCTGCACTGGTGAGGCTCTTCCTATTGGTAGAGTTCTGAGGTGGCCTCAGATGGTGAGGCCAAGGACAGAGCAAGAGTGCTAGTGTCTGTGCCTCTCTCATTCTCTTTATAAAATCCACCAGGATTCAGTCATGGGGGCACTGCACTGATGATCTTAATTCTAATCACTTCTCTAAAGCCTCACCTCTTAATTTCATAGTCAGATCAAGTTTTCACTCTCTAATCCTATTGCAGTCAAAATTAATCACATGAATATGGGGGGTGGCATACCTTTAAATCATAGTAATAAAGGAGTAACTGAGTTGGTGAGTGTTGAGCCAGTCTTTACCACGAGAGAGAAAGGAGAAAAAGAAGGAATATTACTGTTCTACCCCCAAACCTAAAAACCTACATTGCACATGTGCCAACTTGGCTAGGAGTGCTCGTGAAGGGGCTGAAATGAGGAGGAACTGTTCCCACGATTTCCCACCATCCAGACAATACACAGAGAAGAAAAAGATGGTCATAATTTCAGTCCTGGAAGGGAGCTCATATAGATGAACCTTTATGTTCAAACCGAGTCATTTTACTGCTTGGCCAGAGTCTGGAGCAGAAACCAGGTGCTAGAGACTCTTGATTTCTATTGCTTGGCATTTAAGACTTCCTTTTATCTGGTTTTAGGCCATATTCCACCCAGTGCTTCTTTTCACACCTCAGACTCTCTATCACAGCCAGACCAGACTTCTTGAGGCTTCCCACCCAATAGAGTGAACTTTATCCCTCTGCGTCCTCATCATTGTCATCCCCCTGCAACTCATGGTCCTTCCTCTATGTCTGAATCTTATGGGTACTTCTTATCTTTATAAAACTTTTCTTTCCTCCTCTGATCTCAGCTCTGAAGTGGGAGAGGGTTATGCACCTAATTCCTATGTACCACTGGCTCACTGAATGTGCGGGCTTAATGGGGTACAGTCACAGGGAGGCTGTATATTTTTCCCTCTCAACCTTCTAATATGCTCAGGTCAGTCCTTATTTCCCATCCTTTAGAGACATCTTATGCAGATCCCATAGTTTCTGTTACTTCCAGCCATTGGGTTGTTGGAAAAGTCATGACGCATTTTTGCATAGAAAAATATATCATGATTTTTCTGACTTTACAATATTAACGTGGCCTCAAGTTTTTATTGAGATTATTTTCAAGTATTAGAGAGCTAGTCTAGTTTAATGTAAAACTTCAATCTCACCTCCAAATCAAAGTCACTGACTTAAGCAGAAGTTCAAGGTTGTGCAATTGGAAGGCAGGGATTGATTTACAATTTTAACCTTGCTTTATCTAATCTCTCTTCTGGCTTTTCCAGGGCCTAGGTTGGTATTGGTTGGAAAATATATGTCATCAAGATTCCCTCTTGCTATTGTTGAGAAGCCACACAATGCCCTTCACTCTGACAGAGAACCATCATGATTTTTATCATGAGGCACGTGGTCCTTTGAATAACCTCCTCATGCTCATCACATGATGGAGTGTGAAGTACACTTCTCTCCCTTCTTCCTCTGCTCCAGACATTCTAGCCTTCTTCCCATTGTCAATGCTGGCATGTTTCTGCCTCAGAATCTGCATTTTCATTCCTTCTGCCTGGAGACCTCTCTCCCTAACCCCTTTTCAGGGCAACCCCTAGTCATCTTTTAAATCTTAGTTCAAGCAAAATATTTTAGAGAATCCTAACCTAAATTTCCCACCCAGGGTAGGCCCTAATCATGCACAATCACAGCTCCTGTAATAGAGACATTAATTGTGTAACTAGTTGTTCAGATCTGCCCTCTCCACTTGAATGTGGGTTCCAAGAGTGCTTCATAAATAGATATTTGTAGAAAGGCAGAATAAATGGATTTTCCTAGTGTGCCCCTGAGCACTTTGACAGGTCAAGCAGAGAATAGGTACTCCATAATTATTTGTGAAACAGATATGAAATTGAAGTCAGGAACAAAGCCCATTAATCTCTGGATTCATGAAATGACTTGTACATAGTAGGAATTCAATAAATACCTGCTGTCTAAGTATTTTGAACAACCTCATCAGAATTGACTCAAATAATGGAGAATTGGCTAGAATGCAATTTCTGACCTGCACCTTATGGATGTTCCTTAATATCAGGAGAAGAATTAGTTTGTTGCCTTTACAAATAGTTATGCCAGCCAACGCAGCTGATTTTAATCAGGTGACTTTAAGTTTTATAGTCTGAGAGGGACACGACTCTAGATAATGTAACCATAGATCCAAAGAATGACAATTTCTAATAATTTGTCTCTTTGTGTTCTTAAGTTCACTTGTTCCTCTATCAACCCAACCAATTCAATTCTTGATGCCTCACACAGGGTCACCATATGTGTCTTCAACCTGACATGTATGAAGACTTGCTTTATTAGTCACAATTAGTTGCAGGTGCAAAGACTGAGGGCACAACTAACTGTGTCTGGGATCACCTCCTCACATATGCAATTAAACACTTGCACACTCAGAATTAGGTTCAAGTGGCTAATTGCACCCGGAAGTAGGTAATTGCAGGTGCAATTAGCTGCAAGTGCAATTTTTCACCCGAGACTAATTGCTCCCAAAGTAAGGAGATAGGGATTGGAAATTCAGCACGGAATGTGTGTGTGGTTATTGCAACCACCTGTGATTTTAATAGTCCTCCTCTTCCTGACTTAGAGTGCGGTGGCTTCCCTCTGGTCTTTATGAACAATTAGGTTGCTTAACTTCTGTATATTTGTTCTATAGCATTCTCTTCTCCAGTTGGGTCTTCTTTTCCTTGATATTTAAAGGACCTAAATACTACTATTCAACTGTATCCCAAACCCTTCAGAATCTAAATAAGAAAGGGTAGATAACTTGGACAACCTTATTGGTGGTAATTTCCAGTTAGGCCTTGAACATAGTGCCTTGAGGAGCATCATTTGAACATAACAAGTGAAAATCTCTTCTCCCCACTGCAGATGAGGGGAGATAGGTCATTCTATCTAAGCACCCAGGAACTTGTCTTCACTTGCAGGCTCACCTTGACACATTTTTTCCTATTAGCTTTTCCTCTGTATTAGTAAAAATCCAACCAGAGTAACACCATATTTTTTTTAAAAAATGGTTATAAAATTAAAGCATAATGGAAATAAATTTAATAAAGTTTTATTTAAATTGAATATAGTAAACCTAACCAAGGAAACTAAAACTGCTAATACTTCTCCAGAAAGTCTTTTAATCATGTAAACATTATTGAGATATGCAGTTTTTCCACCAAAGTTATTTTAACAGAGAGAATCAAATAAAGGAAATTAATTAAACTGGTATTTGCAGGAAGAGAAGCAAAAAAGGAATACTGAGATATCTCAGAGAGAGTAACTAGAGGAAGCAGCTACCAACCCAAAGGCTGAGGAAACAAAAGCAAGAAGCTAGGGTATTACAACCTAGCTGCACAGAGCAGGGGCCTGGCGAGCTGGACTTAGACCCCTGAAAGATGGGTGGTGCCTGACTGGCGCAGACCCTCAATGGCTTGAAGGAGCCATCTCACCAAGATAGGACCCAGAAATCTGGAAGGGATGGAGTACTGTCTGACCAACTCAGTATCTTGGAAAAGAGACCCCGCTGAGCTGATACGCAGAGTTTGAGTGGGCTGCCACCCACTTGACATAACACTCAACACTGTAGTGCTCATTTATATGGCAGAACAAAATGACTGCAGGATGTGCTCTGGTGCCTGGGTCTTGTGGTCTTGGGTTGGATCACACTAGGATGGAGCATGTTTTGATATGAGAAGAAGAGGTGACAACTCAGAAAAGAAAAGGGCGTGAGGTTATTGAGTCAGAGCCTTTGCAAGTGTGTGCTCTTACACACATCTTCATGTCTAGCATTTTCTTTTGCATGGTTTTATTTATTTGTCATGATAAAAATGTAACTGTGTTTCAGAGAGAGAGAGATAAGAAAGAGAGGAGGAAAGAGGGATCAAGAAAGAGAGGAGAAAAGAGGGAAAGGAGAATGAGAAAGGAAGGGAGAATATGATTACCGTAATGAATGCAAGCCAGCAGCAGTCTTCAGATAGTGTTAGTTCAGGAGCCCACAGCTGGTGCTGTCCAGGAATCAACATCAGATTTCATTTCCTCACCGCTCACCTGGCTAGTGAATATCCTCTTTCCCTTCCTGAAGCCAGATTGACATCTGTAGAGGACTGATTCCTCCACCTCCCTGCTTTGTCGTTCTGAGGTAGGACAGGATCCCGATGGCTAAGCTGGAGGTGGTCTCAGTTGCATGCCAATCTGATGGGGCAGTCAACCTCTTTGAACTTCCTCTGCTATTGAGTCTGCCATTGTTTAGGCCCTGCGGTGCGCATGGACTGGTGACAAAGCCCGGGTGAGGAGGCGGGAAAGATGACAGTAACGGGAGAGGGAACAGAGGAGGGCAGGAAGGCCTTTGACTTGTCCTGGGCACCTGGCAATGCTTTACTGCCCCAGACATACTCTCCTGCTCAGAGGCTCCAGCTGTGGGGCTGTGAAGGTCACCCAGTGCTTGCCGCCCACAGGAAGGCAGTGTTTACTCGGGTAGCAGAGCCAGGCTCCCTCACAGATTGCTTCAGCTGACCATTTCCACTTGGCAAGGGTAGCAAACGTTCCTTTGCCCTTATCACCCTGTTTGGTTGCAACTTAGGCCTCTCGAGAGGGGACATAAATATTAGGGGAAGTTGGGTCACCTACCAATGGTTTGGACTAAGAAAAACATTTCTTTTTCTTCTCAGGAAAATGAACAAAACCACATGATGGAAAATACTGGAAATAGAGAAAACAACAACTTAAAAAAAAATCAGACTAACCCAGAACAGTTACTAACAGCATTTAAAGGTGTTTTTCCCTACCCCTTTTCCCATGTAAACTGTTCATTGGTTCATTCATTCAGTCATCCTATGGTATTAGTTGAGTGCCTACTAATGCCAGTTGCTGGAGTCTGAACACAGATAAGATGACAAGTCTACATCCTAGGGACCTTTTTTTTTGGAGAGATTTTCACTATAGGGCACGTGCGCTCGCCAGACAGACAGAGACAGACATAGAGACAGAAAGCGAGAAATCACTCCCCAGGAGGGATGGTCACGCCGCAATCACTTCTCCTCCATTCTCCTCTCGGGATCTTGGGCACGCACGCACACGCGCCCGGCGTGAGTTTAAGCCACCGGGTCCGGGATGCGATCTGCAGTCGACTACGTGGGAGTCCAGCGACATAGCCATTACACTAACTGCTGGTTTCCAGGGACCTTATATTCTTAGAGCAGGGGTGGGAGGGCAGGTATTTGTACACAAGATTTCTTACCCAGTTTTCACTCGTGAGCGTTGCCCTTGTCATTGCATTGTTTTCATCCCCATTATTCTGATGGTTGCTTACTTCTTCAAGAGAGTGGATCGAGGTTCATTTAACTATTTCATTATTTTCACATATGATCTCTTTTTTCCATTTTCAGTTTAAAATAGTGTTGTAATAAATATATTTGTGTAGGCAGATTTTTTTTTAAATTTGTAATTTGGGTAATATTTTCCCTGATTACATGTGTCACAGTAGGACTTTTGGTTACAGACAACAGACCCTATATCTGGTTAACTTAAGCAGAAAAAGAATATATTAGAAGGCTGTCCAGTAGCTTAAAGAATTGACTGAAGGCTGAAGAACCAAGCTAAATGCAAAACTCCAACCAGGTCCACCCCAAGAACAGTCTCCTGAGACACTGCTATCACTCCCTCCTGACTGCCTGGGACTCTAGACTCTTTCATCATGAGGGATCCCCATCCTCCTTGGAGTTCCGTCTCATGCCCTTGAGATTCCAAGAGAAGGATGGGAGTGCTGGCTTGGCTGAACAGGGTCACCAGCCTGCTGCTTTGCTCTAGGGTGTGAGGAAAATAGCCTTCTTCTTGGTTTTCCTAGTGAGTTTCTGCCCCTCACTTCAGACAGGGAGGGTGTTAGGATCCTGGGTAGGAAAGAGGAGAAACACGCACAACTGCATTCCTTTTCTTATTAAATGTGCATTTATTGTATGTGGGACGACAGAGGGCAGGGCACAGGTGGAGACACGTTTACTTTTGGCTGCCAGAGCAGGGCATAAATACTGCTCAGTGGTAACAGGATACGACTCAGCACCTCCAGCAGCCCTGGGGTACTCAGCTTTGGGGACCGGGAAAAAGGATGACATCACACTGATGAGCTCCATTTATAGGTAAGAAAACCAGGGCTTGGAAAGGATACGTGACTTACTTGGGATCACAGAGCAGTGAACATGGGCCAGCTGGACTTGAGTGCAGGTCTCCTGAAACCTGGATGACCTAAGAACCTCACCCAAGTCCAACTTGAATTACCTCCTGCACTGGGCCGTGACTGGAAAAGGGTGCTGGAGCAATTCTTTTGCAGGCACAAAGGCCCTTTCAACAAAGGGACCTTTGTAACAAGCCTTTCTTTGTTTGGCCGCTAGTCTGCTCCCTGGAGTAATTAAGGCCTGTAAGTCCTTAGATATAAGGCTAGCTGACACGACTTGACAGTAATATAACAAGCTGAGTTTTCATGCCAGTGCTATATTTGAAAAGCATGTCTGCCTGCTTCCAGAGACCTAGGCACGAGCCATATGGCTAGATTATCCTGTACCTCCTGCCTGACCTATCCGTGTGAGCGGAGGATAACACCTACTGGGATAGGGTACGAGGGGCAATATCTGGCCAGAAGGCTGGTAGGTAGCCCTACAGCTGTGGCTACGTCTTCAATATCTACTGATAGGCATCTGGTTCATGGCTGCCTGGAGGAGAAAGGCTACAGCTTACTGATGGTCCTTGGGCAAAGGACACCGCACACATCCATCTTGTCCACCTGCAGTGGGGAGGAACCACTTTCCTCTGTCTAGGGAGCTACTCTCCCCTGATTCTCATGGGGGTCTCAAGAGCCAGCACTACAACTGACTTGTGTTTTCTGCCAGCTGCATGAGTCTATAAAAGGCCCCTCATTTAGAGAGCTGGACTCTCCCTGAACTAGGAAATTAGCTTTTAATCAGACTCATACCACTGGAGGCCATGAGGAACACTGGACATAAGTTCTGTCTCTGCCCTCATAGAACCATCCAGGTCTCTCGGGGTGGCTGCCACTTGGAGGGAGGAGGGTGAGGGTTCTCAGAAAAGGCCATGCACAGGGCTGTTATCTGCTGGAGTCCTTCGCTTCTAGCCCCTGCAGACACCTGGCAAGTAGCTTGCCACCTGATGAGTGAAGAAATTCCAGGGTTGAAGGTAGATGCAATGTCAGCATGGTGGACTTAACACTTAGGGATCAAACTGTTTGCAGGTTCTTGAGGGTTCATGACATGAAATGACTTTTAATTGTGCTGAAGAACACATTTTATCACACGGGGTGGGTGAGTACCTTCTCTGAGCACTCGGCCCCAGTGTTTCCAGTCTTGGGCTCTTGGTTCCTCATCACCAGAGACAATTTGTGAGTGGGTTTTATGTTTCTGCAGTAGTTGAGAATCTGCATGTCCTGAGGGTGTCAGACCCGGTTTCCTGGTATGCAGGAGGTACCTGTGTGTGAAGGCCCAGTGTTCACTCTTGCCCCTAGGCCATGTGACCCTTGAGAGTCCTCAGCCTTGGGGTCAGCTTTTTCATGCTCAGCTCATCTACTGACCTCAGGCTCTTTGGCATCAGGCTGGGGCAGGGAAATAGTCCTCGCTGGTGCATGTAGGATGGGCTGCATCATCTGCAGAGAATTTAAAACCAATAATAAAACCAACTGTAAGTCAGTCTGCTTTTTATTATCCCCTGGCCAGCAATTCTAAATAGTGTCAGTGATAAAATAATCCCGCCCCCCAAGTCTTTTGTTGGTCCATGTTCTAAACAATCGCATGGTGACTTTAATTTTAATGGTATACATTCGTATGTTTGTATGTGTGCATGTGTGTGTCTATATACATGCCTACTTCGAATCAACATATTTAATGATCTTTTCTTTAATAAAAATTTTGACTAAAAATGATATTCTACACTAAAGTTAATTAGGAGAACACCCAGTAAGAAAGAACAGGTCGAGATGGTTTTGTCTGGCTTGGGCGCAGTGTGTGTCTCCGACCCCTGTGTACTAGTAATGTCTGCATTTGCACGACTGATAAAGGACAGTAGCACAGTGATGGCAGAGCTAGGACACAAAGCCTGAGTTAATTCCATTCTGTCATGCTAAGTGACCATTTGGAATTTTAATTTGTGTTTAATTTTTAATAATTGTGAATGTTACATAAAATATCTGAATTTGAATAATAGTTCTGGGAACCAGCAGTTAGCATAATGGCTATGTTGCTGGACTCCCACGTAGTCGACTGCGGTTCGCGTCCCGGACCTGGTGGCTTAAAACTCACGCTGGGTGCGTGTGCGTGCGTGCCCAAGATCCCGAGAGGAGAATGGAGGAGAAGGGATTGCGGCGTGACCATCCCCTCTGGGGGGCGATTTCTCGCTTTCTGTCTCTCTGTCTCTGTCTGTCTGGCGAGTGCAAGCGCCCTATAGTGAAAACCTCTCAAAAAAATGATAAAAAAAATTTAATTTGTGTTTAATTTTTAATAATTGTGAATGTTACATAAAATATCTGAATTTGAATAATAGTTCTGGGAACCAGCAGTTAGCATAATGGCTATGTTGCTGGACTCCCACGTAGTCGACTGCGGTTCGCGTCCTGGACCCGGTGGCTTAAAACTCACGCTGGGCGCGTGTGCGTGCGTGCCCAAGATCCCGAGAGGAGAATGGAGAAGGGATTGCGGCGTGACCATCCCCTCTGGGGGGTGATTTCTCGCTTTCTGTCTCTCTGTCTCTGTCTGTCTGGCGAGTGCAAGCGCCCTATAGTGAAAACCTCTCAAAAAAATGATAAAAAAAATAATAGTTTTGAAATTGAGCATTTTTTTAAAAGTTGTCTTAAAGCTAATGAATGAATCAAGAGAAAATAATTTTCTAACCGATACCTGATTGTTACTGAAAATAGTGTCACTTAGAGGAGAGTATTAAAAAATGATCAGTTTTGGGTGCCAGATAAGCTAGGCCAGTCACTGCCTGTGCTCATTCAAGACAACAGAAATCACGCTAGCTCATAGAAACAGGAGAGGATTAATAATTAGGTTTTCATTGGCCTGGAAACATTTTGGGAGAACTGGATAAACAGGCTTTAGTCAGAGTTTCCAGGAACAATCCCAGTTCCCAGAATGACTATCTCTGATCATTATTGGAGGAAAACCACAACCCCATCCGACCACCGTAGGGCCTACTGCCTTGCCTTGGTCTGGCTAGTCAGGTAAATCCCTAGTGCCCTGTCTCTCACCCTAGTTGGTTTCTAAATTGAGGTCTTGTACAAGAGCATCTGACTGGTGGAACTGAATCCCATCTGGAACCCTACCTAGAGAGAACCTTAGTTTTTCACCTTCTAGTGTCTGCAGGCTAGGATGGCTCCTGGAGAAGTTTGGAATGGAAGTTGAGCAAGACAGTCTGCAGCTTCCTTCTCATCTATCCAATAAGCACCTACATCTGCCCTTCTGGTCTCTAGAGGGATAAGGGCCTGTTTGACAGCCAGGTTTGGTCCATGCTGCCACTTTTGTCAAGCACGTCCAGGGTAGCCATCTTTGTACGTCTGCCTTCACTCACATCCACTTGGGAAATGTCTCTGCACATGCTCTGCAATGCGGAATCTTCTGGTGGGTGCACTGAGTGTTATTTCCAAATCCTTTCTACTTCAGTCCAAACTTCTATTGGGTCTGTTCTATTGTTTCTCCAAAATACCCTCTAGTCTCCACCTAAACTCCTAAACCCTACCCCTCTGGACTACAAAGAAGTGCATGTGTCTTTATCCTTATTACTACACTGTTAACATTATTACTCTTTCATGGTCACTTTTTTTTTTAAGGGATTCTTCTCCATATACATTTTCAGATTAAATATAACTTGTTTGCAAGGAGTTTTTAACCATCATTCTCATAACATTAAGAATACTGTATGGGCTGGCCTCAGAACCTAGTGGTTAAAGGACAGATCCCCATGGTTAACTGCAGTTGGAATCCTGGCCCCAGAAACTTGAAAGCCATGTTGGGTGTGAGTGTGTGTACACAGCTCAGATCCTGACAGGATGAAGAAATGCAGAAGAAGGGATTGCAGCATGACCATACCCCATGGAGGGTGCCTCCTCCCTCGCTCTTTCGTCTCTCTCTGGTGAGCACATGCTCCCTCTAGCAATTTAAAATAATAAATAAATAAATAAATGAACACACACATAAATAAAACACACTAATTTGCATCTATATTTGGGCTCTTAGATCTCAGTACTTTTGTCTTCTGTGGGACCAGAGGATGTTTAGTAATAATAGTAGGACTGGGGAGTAGGTTCAACGTTGGCCTAGAGAGTGACGCTGCAGAGATGGGCAAACGCAATCTTGGCATAAAAGTGCCAGGGAAGCCCAGTTTCCTGAAGGCCATTTGAACCTGGTGTCTGTCCTGTAGCCCAGGAGACAGCTACAATGCCGAGTGACTCTGTGCTTCCAAGGTGGGGAGACCAGAATGTGCAGCAGTCTACAGCCCAAAGTGGCTGGATCTCCTTAATAGCTGTGTGGCCAGGACCAGTCACTTATGCTCTCTGGGAGAGGATGTCACCTAAGACGAAGATCGCTCTGAGAAAAGAAGAGCCATAGAAGGAAGCAGGAAGCAGATTTGTGACATCGAGGTATTTCCAGATTGCCTCCAGAAGAAATCCCAAGACAGCACAAGTGATCAGCATGGCAGCCACTCCTTGTGCTACTCCACCCAGCTGTCTGCCAGTATAAGAGCACCCAGAAATGGTCCAGAATCCTCAGCCCCCACATGGAATGAAGCTGAAGCTAGAAAGTGGACCTAGCAATGTCTTAGGTTCTTGCCCTGCCCACTGACTCACACAGGTTCACACTGCTTTTCTCAAGCCTCTCCTTTCTTCCCTGCAGCTTCCTAGCAGCCTGGGCTCCATTTAACTTTTGGTAATGGGGACAGAGAGTTTGACTGATTATTACCCTCACTGATGCAGGAAGTCGTAATTCTCATTTTTTATTGAACATGAAACACAATTATGAATTCATGTCCTCTTCAAAGCACAATTCCCCAGTGTTCTGAAAGAACATGCTATATGTTTAGTTTTACATATACATACACATATGTATATTGTGTGTGTGTGTGTGTGTATAATTTATTTCTTTTTGGGTTCCATCATCAGAATAGCAGGGCATCTCATTGATGCTCCCAACCAATCAGGCAGTCTCTCTAAAGGAGAACAGCCAAGATCAGGCTCTTCTCCAAAGATACAGCTAATTCCAATCAGCACATTGAGATTCCAAAGTTAAGAGCACATTGTGAAATGTGAATCGATGTGACACTGTCAAACAAAATGACCTGTGGGCTTGGGAGGTTGGCACTTGTGGGAGGAGGCAAAGTGTGCATCTTAATCTTGATTTCCTTTGGGGATACTTCCTCCATTGTGTTCCTGACTCTGATTGTGTTCTTGTGCAATGAAAATAGCTCTAGTCCCAAGGGCTGGATGGTTCTCTTCTCTCTCTCTTTCTTTTTCTCCTTTCTTTCTTCTCCCACAGGACAAATTGTTGTCGTTTTGCTGTTATTTTCATTACTGAGAACTGTTTGGTTTTTGAGCTACAAGTATACATGAGTGCACAAAATCTCATCACATGAGAAGGAAAAAGATTGAATTTAAAGTCCTACTTTGTATATAAATTATTTAATGCACAGGGGCCTAAGAAAATCAAAGTTCAGCATTCAAAGTTCAACCTCAAGATAGCATGAACAATCCAATAGGTAAGCACGTATTTCTTCATTTATATCATAATCTCTGGATATTATGAAGGTTTTGTCCTTAAGAAAATTTTAGTTGGGATTTGTAACATGAAGCTTATCATTCACTTGATTTTAAATGTTTAGTTGAGGCATTGGAAGTTGGTAACAACAGAGTTTCCAAATTCTAGTACAGGGGTCCCTATCTCTCTCCCTG
>NW_006159708.1:2054852-2063077 GCF_000334495.1 Tupaia belangeri chinensis | reverse complement strand
CCCTGTCTATACGTGATTCAGAAACTTCTCTGCTTCATATTATCACAGCTGTTCTTTGGGATTTTGAACATAGTATTTTGTGTATCCATCCATCTCCATGTCTGGACTTCATTCAGATACTTCCTAAGTTTTCTTTCAATTTCTTTAGCTGTGTACTTCAGTGAACTGCAAACAAACATCATTTTCCTGATGGTGATAAGGCAGTAATAGACTGTACTTCATTGCCCAGTGCCCTTCAGATATGCTTTCTACAGAACTCCTCAGCAGAAAATATAGTTACAGAATTTGGTTACTGGTATACAATGAAATAATAGCTAAATAACATAGTTACATTGTTATAATATAGTTAAATCATGCAGCAAGTTGCACACAATAGAAAATGTAGTTAGGCAGAGAGAATGAAATTAAGGGTTAGAGGTAACAGAGAGGCTGTATCTTTAGATGTGATTTGAAATGAAAAGCAGACCCTCTTGAAAGGACATACAAAGATGTCACCAGATGATGCCTGAGGAAACTGCTTCTCTTGTCAGCTAAGGCAAGACTGGGTAAGGACAGTGAGAAGGGCGTGCTCAGTTGGCTATCTACCTTGTCTTACATATCCCTTCTTTTCCCCTTCCACTGTGATCATCTTGATTTAGTCATTCTTTTCCGGCCTTTGCAATGGTTATGTAGCTGAGCTTCCAGTGCTGTTCTGATTTACCCACAAGCATTACCAAATCAATTGTCGTTTAACACCACTCTGATTTTGTCATTCTTCTGTCCCAAAACCCTTTAGAGTGTCTTATTATTTCTCCAAGTGGAATATCACTTTCTTGGCTTGGCATTCAAGGCTCTGGCATACCTTTTGTTCTAGCCCTATTATTCAAAGTGTGTATTAACACATCCATCTGGAAACTCATTAAAGGTGCAGAATCTCAGGTCCCTCCTCTAACCTGTTGAGTAGGTGTCTGCATTTTAACAAGATTCCCCAGGAGATTCACAAACACAGAAAGTTGGAGAAGTGTTGCTCTAGCCAAACCAAATACTCACAAACCTCCTCTCTACTTTCCTATTTCTGGCCTTCCCCTGAGCTATTATTCTCCACTACTTTTCTATCTTTCCCTGCCCATTCATGAGATCCTTTTATAATCCTCTCAAATGTTACCTCCTCCAGGTGAACTTTTCCAGCTATACTGTGGGCCAGGCAGACCAAGCTTCAAATGCTACCAGCTCCTTTATACATTGCCCTGCTCTGCTGAAAGGGCACCTTTAATTTTACCCCTTGACCTGGTCCTTTTAGCCATAGAGGATTGGCCCATGGTTGGGTAATCAACACAAGAGTGGTCCAGTAACTGTCCAGTGGCTGTCCAGTAACTGAATGTGGCTAGTGAAATGTGAGTAGCGATAATCAAATTCTCTCTCTTCAATTTAGAAATTCAAATAAGGCAGTTTGCAGTGATTGCTAAAACTAAATACTAGGAAATAGAGTCAAGGTCATATGCAAACTAGTTGTGAGAAAATAGAAACTTTGAGAAAGCCAAGTCAGTAAAGACAGAAGACAAAAGCAAACATGCAGACGTAGTCCAGATGTTATGAGAAAACAACAGAGATGGAGAGATTAATGGGTCTTTAGAACTAAGTTCCTGATGACTTTCTGCTACCAGGTCTTAGATTCTTAATAATAACATCTTCTAACCCCCATTACCTGAGAAAACTTGCATCAGTCTCTATTCCAGGCAACTCAAATCACTTACTTTGGACTTGCCAAATGAGGTTGGCTTTCTTTTTGAGAACGTGTTCTCCTTGTTGGCTATTAACAAATTGTGATAAGATTGTGTCCTCATTTTTCTTTATCAATCTGGCAAGGTGCACGCTTAAAAATAATAATGGGATTGACTCAAATTGAATTCCAGGGATGCAAAAGCCTCGAAGCACAAGAAAGAGGGTGCTAAGATAAATCATTAATAAGGGCAACTGAACTACAGAATGGTCAGCATTTATTGAAGTCTCTAGTGCATTGTACCAAACAAAGCCAGAAAGCCACAAGCCACAGTATATTTTTGATACAAGCTGTTCAGTGTCATAGCAGCAAAATTAGTAATTCCCATTTCCCAGAAACCTGATCTCAGTTGATGCTATTTTATCAGTAAAATAATTTCTTGTAGTGAGTTGAATGTCCCAAACACGCATTTCCAAATAGTCAGCAATCTTCCCTTTTAACTTTTAATCTGCTTCAGACTGTTTCCACAGATCACAGGACCAATGATGTTCAGAGCATCATGGGTCTCTTCAAATTAGTAATTCCCATTTCCCAGAAACCTGATCTCAGTTGATGCTATTTTATCAGTAAAATAATTTCTTGTAGTGAGTTGAATGTCCCAAACACGCATTTCCAAATAGTCAGCAATCTTCCCTTTTAACTTTTAATCTGCTTCAGACTGTTTCCACAGATCACAGGACCAATGATGTTCAGAGCATCATGGGTCTCTTCAGATTGAAGGAGGCAGCTTCATTGCTACTTTTTGTGGGTTGCTTCCAGTGAGAGTCAGTACAGATCACAGGACCAATGATGTTCAGAGAATCATGGGTCTCTATAGATTGAAGGAGGCAGCTTCATTGCTACTTTTTGTGGGTTGCTTCCAGTGAGAGTCAGTGTGGTCTGCGAATTGGCTATCGCGGTACATGCAAGGGATCTATGTGCATAAAGAAAAATGGTTCTGCGTATGTGTGTTTTTTTCTCAGTATGAGATATCAAGCTGAGTTTGAGAAGTGTCATTATGGTTATTTAGAAGGAAGGCAGAGAGGGGGTCCTAATGTCAAAGTACTTGGGGATTTCTCTCCCCTCTCTTGACTCCCTCTTGGAGAACACCGCCCTCTGAATCCGGAGGTTTCATCTGCTTTTAAGCTGGAAGCTTCTTCTTTAATGGCTTTGTGACTCACAGGGCCCTGGTGATGGTTGCTTTTTCTGTGTATAGAACTATAATCCTTCTCAATTATCAAAGACATAAATTACTATTATTTCCTTACCAGATCGAACATCTTGCTTAAATATGTGAAAGAAAAATTGTTGGTTGTCTGGTGAATTTTCCTCTTGGAAAAACTGCCTATTCTTAATCTACAAGTTCAATGAAAGTTCAAAAGTTTATCAGTGTGAACTCTATATTCTAATAATCCATCAGCCAGCTTCTACATCCGCATCAGGAGACTCTAGGTTAAGATGTTTTTGCCTCCTTTCCCATGTAAGAGTAATCAAACAGCACATTTCCTGGGTGTATCACAAATATCTATTGATCATAATCAGAACACAGATGGTATGAGAGAGCTTGGCTGACACACAGGCCCTAATGTCAATCACAGGAACAAATTGATTTTGACTACCCAGCCATGATTTTCCTACCCCAGCAGAATTCCATTCAGTGCTGCTGTTTGGAGAATTTTGAGCAGACAGCATTTCTGAAGGAGTGTCATAGTCTAAAGTTATCATAGAGGTAAACTTGATTACTGAGAAAAGAGTGACTTTAGTGTACTTCATATTCACCTTTGCCGTGAGAAGGTCAATATCTTTCTCCAGTGTTGAAAGAGCTATCATAAATTTAAAATTTATCCTGATTTATGTTTGCTAATTAGGGAAAAGAAAAATTCTGATTTACATTTTTCTATGACCATATAAACTATCGTTCATATTTTCTACAACTGGGATTTGTTATGTTTTCTGACTCATTTTATTTAAAAAATAAATAATTTGGGGACCAGCAGTTAGCATAAGGGCTATGTCGCTGGACTCCCATGTAGTTGACCGCGGTTCGAGTCCTGGACCCAGTGGCTTAAACTCATGCTGGGTGCGTGTGCGTGCGTGCCCAAGATCCCGAGAAGAGAATGGAGGAGAAGGAATTGCAGCGTGGTCATTCCCCCTGGGGGGTGATTTCTCGCTTTCTGTCTCTCTGTCACTCTCTGTCTTTCTGGTGAGCGCATGCGCCCTATAGCAAAGACCTCTCCAAAAAAATTTTTTTTTCATTGAAATTATGAAAGTGCTTACACTTGCGCCACCCATATTTCCCTTATGACTTGGATATAGCAATGTATGCTAGAGAATGATGTAGGTAGAGCATTTGAAATGTTATTCTAAGCCTTGAAATCTTCTGTGAAAGCCAGACACCAAAGGACCTTCTTTGACGCTACCCATTACTGTCCTTTACTTCATTGCTGCTTCATACATCAAGGCTGCAGGGACAGGTTCGGTAAGAAATGGGTCTGACTCTGTCACAGAAAAGTTTGGAATGGGAGTAAAGAATGACTTGGAGGGACCAGCAGTTAGCGTAATGGCTATGTCTCTGGACTCCTATGTAGTTGACCGCGGTTTGTGTCCCGGATCCGGTGGCTTAAAACTCACGCTGTGCGCGTGTGCGTGCGTGCCCAAGATCCCAAGAGAACGGAGAAGAAGGGATTGCAGCGTGGCCATCCCTGCTGGGGGGTGATTTCTCGCTTTCTGTCTCTCTGTCTCTGTCTGTCTGGCGAGTGGACACTCCTTACAGCCAAAACCTCTCCAAAAAAAAAAAAAAAAAAAAAAAGAATGACTTGGAGACCAAGCTGTTCTGTATCCCGGTTCCCTTCCTCAAGCTGCCATGTGTTCTACATGATCCTCTTCCTTGTCACTTAGCCATCATACTCCTTTTCCGTTGAATTGCTCCTCACCTAGATTTGCTGATTGTAGGGTGGGGGAAAGCTACTTCTTTTTAACCATCTAAGCCTACTCTGTACCACTGCTGATTGTACCAAGAGTGGACATTTGATTCAAGAGAACCCAGTTTATACGTTAATTCATATAGATGCTTGCTCTTCCAAATTCAGGTTAAGAGAAAATGATGTGTAATTGGTTCGAGTTGGGTTGCTTGTTCTCAAAGGCACGTTCGTCACATAGGAATCAAAATCTGTGCAGACCCCGGGCAGCCATCTTTGGCCATGTATACTCTAATGAGTCAGCAGAGAAAGCTTGACTATGAAATCAAACTAGAGATCAAAGCAGACAAAGAGATGAGAGGTCTCAGTCCCCTGCCAGGAACAGATCCCTGGCTGGGGAGTAGTGTCGAACTTGTTGGACTTCCTGTGACCCAGTCCCCCTTCTTCTTGTCCAGGGATGCTCTTACACTTGCCTGGTGGGTTTCTGAACAGGTCCTTGTTTTTTCTAAAACTAGCTTAAATGAGTTTCTGTTTTTCACAACAAAATATGCATTGACTAACAAGTCTCCTGTTAGAGTAATTCAGCTGGGGAATTTCTCCCCTTCACTGTCATAGTCCAGTGCCTGGGGGCTCAAGAACATTATGATGTCCTCTTTCATCTAGCCATGTGTAGTCCCATAAAAGAGACTAAATGGGGAGAGACTAAAGCGGGAGAACATGGGGCGGCTCTTTAGTGTTTGAATCTCAACAGTCTCACCTTCAAACCCTCTACATTCATTCTCTGTCTGTTTCTCTGCTGATTTCCCCTGATCTCCAGCACTGACTATTTTCTTAGAACATTCTGCTTTACTCACTGATCCTTGTGATTTATTAAAGTAAGCAACATATTTTTGCTATTTTTCCTATTGAGGTATGAAGTCTACTTCTCGTTTCTGTGAATATGAGCTGGCTTTTATGACCTTCTTGAATATTCAAATGTGTAGAAGTGATAGTTGAGTATTTCAAGGTTTGGTCATAAGAAGTCTTGCAACTTCTTCCTGTGCCCTTGGGAATACTTTCTTGGAATCTTGAGTTGCCCTTTAAGAAGTCCTAACCTATGGCCAGCAGGTAGTGAGGTGGTTAAATCATAGAACTCCCACATGGCTGAACATAATTTGAGTCCTGATCTGGTGGCTTGAGAATCACTCTGGGTGCATGTGTGTGTATGCCCCAAATCCTAGGAGGACAATGGAGGAGAAGAGATTGCTATGTGGCTGTCCCCTCTAGGAGGGGATTTTTCACTTTCCCTCTCACTCTCTGTCCCTGTCTCTCTCTAATGAGTGCATGTACCCTGTCTCTCTCTGGTGAGTGCATGTACCCTATGGCAAAGACCTAAAAGAAAGGAAATGAAATTTTACAAAAAGAAAGAAAAGAAAAAAGAGAAGCCAAGGTCCTGATGGGGCAGATGATAGGGTGGGAAAAAAAAGAGAAAGTGAGAGAAAGGAGATAGTGAGAGATAGATCAGACTCTAAGCACCAAACTTATGAGTGAAGAAGTCATCTTGGAGATGAATCTTCCTGTCTCAACTGATGGCCATGTAAATCATAGGTTAATTGCTCATTTGAGTACTTGCTGAACTACTGAGGTGCAAAAATTACGAACAAAATAAAATGTTTTAAACCACTAAGTTTTGAAGTGTAGTTTATTAAACACCAACAGATGATCAGAATATTATTAAGTCATTCCAGGGATATTCCAGTCTCCTTGCCTTTCTTTAAACTATTCTCTAGCCCAAGTACACTCTTTTCCTTCTTATCCCTCTCTATATATTGGGTCATGATGCATTTGCATAGAAAAATATGTTATAACTTTCCTGATGACCTAATATTTTGGTGGTCAGGGCAAGACTCTCTCTCTTTGAGAGGTCTGATTACTCACCTCTCGGTGGCATGTTTGACCAAAGCCACTCTCAGAACTTCTGGATTTTAGAACCCTGTGCTCCTTTTCAATGTTTTTACTTCCATGCTCTAACTCACCAAGGGCAGAACCTATTTCTTGCTCCCTTTTTGATCCCTCTGCACTTCAGCAGAGCTCTGGGTAGAAAGAATTCAACGTATGAGGCTCTAAACACTCTTGTCTCAAGGCTGAATAGCCCTAATCACTTTAAACCAAATTTATATTGGTACTAATCAAAGGTTAGTCTTCAATTACACATTTGCAATTAGGCATTTAGATTAAATTAGGTCTTAGACTGAGACTGAGGTGCTGCTTCTTTTTTTTTTTTGTGATAGCATGTGTACTCACATGTACATGAGAGAGTGGGGTGGTAATGGGGAAAAGAGAGAAGCACTTCTTGTGGGTCTCATGGTGCTACAACACCTTTTCTCCAGCTCTTCAGCATCCTCGGGGCCTATATGCCTGGTGTTTTCAAGCTGACCTAGGGATTTGAGCCCTCCATTGACCATATGACCTCCAGCCTTGCAGGGTATTTTTTATTGCTGTTGTGCCACAGGGGCTGGATCACTTCCCTCTTTTTAATCTCATATTGTGTGTAGACTTTAAATTTTGGGGGTAGCTGAGATAAACAAACCAAGGAACATAGAGAGATTTTCAGGTATCTTGAACATGAGCAGAATCAAGCAACATACTGTTAAGTTTGCTTGTCAACGCAAGCCTGTTCATTTATGGAAGACAGGATCAAACTCTGCAGGCATAGTTCTGATCTAGCTTGGGTGGGTGAGTGTCTTTTAACCACATCACCTCCATCTAAAACCTACTTTGTTTGGACTTCTCCCAGCACACCAAAATGAACGTTCCCATGTTCTCCAGAACACTTTTTTTTTTTTTCCTTTTCATTTCCACATACCCTTTGGTTCTCTTTAACCTGCACCATTCTGTGCAATGCTTAGAAAACTCATTAGTGCCCAACCTCCTCAGTTAGGGAGAATAAACATGCATTACTCCAAACTGCCCCACTCTACTCTAGAGACAGACAGAGTTTCAGCAAAGTGTTGACCCCACACCCAAGGATCTGACAGCTGAAGTTTACTTCCCTTCAGTCAGATTCAGATGATGTCTTCCTGTCGTTTTTTTTTTTTTAACTGAGTAATTAAGCTCTTATCTTCAGTTTTCAAAGGATCACTGCTTCCTTTTCTACATATGTTCACTTCCTCCTTTATTCATGATGTGTGCTTATCTATTACTGTACATATACCATTCATTTGTGGGATCCTCTGCTCTCAGATTTCCTATTTTTTTTAATCTGATGATCACAAAATCAGCAACATGTTAGAGGGAGAACCCAAACCAAGACACGGGTATTTTGTTTTTAATAGTGCAAAAGAAAATGAACACATTTAAACTGTTCTTCCTAAAGAATTTTGTTAAAACAAACTCTGAAGTTATTCCACTTCTCCCTAGAAATTACGATGATCTAAATTCTAACTTTTCCCAGTGCTCAGGCACACAGGATAGAGGGAACACTCACCACGCTCTATTCATGTTCATAGGTCGTGACTAAGACAAATAGATTTTAGAGAAACATTGACGTGGGTGTGCTCTAAGTGGGAGGAATTCATGTTCCAGTCTCC
>NW_006159708.1:2047659-2054821 GCF_000334495.1 Tupaia belangeri chinensis | reverse complement strand
TGAACACCTAGAATATTAGAAAATTTGTGAAGTTTGTACTTGACTCCTTTTAAAGGAGGATGTGACTAAGGTCAAGGTATGATCATCTCTGACATGACGATGTGAAGGAACACAGATCTGAAGAGAGGGGAGCAAAACAAGCTGGAGTGAAAAGTTCAAATACATGAGAGGTATTCTTACAAGTGAGAGGCAGTTGAGGGTTATTAAAGAGCAGCTTGTGTGGAAGAGGTGGCTAATAATCCACATTTCAAATAAGAATTCACTTGTGCTTTCTCTCCTATTGTCAGTTATTACACACACACACACACACACACACACACACACACACACACGGCTTATTTATACTTAATATCCAATCTGTTGAAAAGTATTTACTCTTGTTCATCAGAATGCTGAATTGTAGTCTTCAGTTCCTTAGCAACAAACTGTCCTGTCATCCTTGTGAAATTCTGGTCAGCTGAGAGAAAAGGAAATGTTGAATTGTGATGGAGAGAATCCTTCTTTTAATCACAAATGTGTATAAGAACTGGAAAGATGATAAAAAGGCAGGTAAAGGAAGCTGCATTTGAACAAGTGTTTTTGATTAAGGTTTATGTGGTCACGAAAGTCTCCTTTAAGTTCCTTTTTATTGAGTAATTTTCCTTTGATCCTTGAGTAACTAAAAGGAAAACCAGCACTTGACATTAACCTGGGACTTAGAGCCCCTATGTAGCTTTGCCTGACTGTTGTCAGGGCCCCCAGCAGGCAAGGGCCTAGCCCAGCACACTGTGAGCACATTCATCTTCTTTTCCCAGTTGTGAGGTTCTTTCTCTCCCCTCTCCTGGGTGGGCATGGAGGACGGTCAGCTGAAGCAGTCATTCTATGTGTCCCTTTTTCTTTGCTTGTGAGGCTGGTCAAGTGTAAAAAAGTGTAGGTTATTTCAAGAACCACGGCCCCAGAAAAAGAGTAGAGATCACTAGAGACAGAGGATGTTGATAATTCCATCTCCTCTTCTCTCCTTCTTCTGTTAAGAAGGTCACAAAAATAATTTATTTTTTGGCTTGTGGAGAAAACCAAATTATTGAATTGGGAACAAAATTAAAAGGAAAAAATGCAGAATTCTTTAAAAAAAAAAAGATAGATGAAAACAGAGAGAAATAACATGTATGCCAAGAATGCAAAGATTATTTAAACAACTCTGAGCATGTTTTTTTTTTTTTAAACTGTATCAGTGCAATTTACCCGAATTCCCAGTTTCCATATTTAAATGTCTGATCAGTCATTCAGTTCCAATACAGACATGATGTTTGACGGCCACTTTGTAATGGTTTTACCCTGGTTCATATTATTTGCAATCCAGGGGGAAAATGTGCATTCTGTGCAAAAGCAAATAGAAAACATATCTGAGCACAAATCAAAAGAATGATTACCACACTCACGCTCTGTACCCATTACTGGGTCCCCAAGGCTCTCGTTCTGTTTGTCTTGGCACTTTTTCTTTAGCTGCCTTTGGTTGGACTGGGTGGGAAAAACAACAACTCACAAAACCCTCAGCAGAGAATGAGGGCAGTGGAAATGGACAGCCTGAAAAGATGCGGCATCCTTCAAGGGCTTGGCGCTTCAGACTTCATTATGGGGGAAGCTGCAGGGGGAGATCCCTTCGAAACCCAGGCTCCCACTGAGGCCTTTGCTGAATGTATATCAGGAAGTGTCTGGCCATCTGCAGGAGGGGCAACCCTGCTCTCATTTCAATCTCTAGCTAGCTCCCCACTCAGTGGGTAATGAAAGATGGCATTTGCACAAAGTAGAAAGGAAAAGCATCGTTTCTATAGCACATTATGCTTTGCACTGCTCAGGAGACAACATTTCATATCCTATAAAAAGAATTATCTATATGACTTACTGTGCAGGGCAGAAAAGTTGCAATGTGTCTTTAAAAGAGCTGTCTCCACACTGCAAAAAGCACGCTGTCTCTCCCACTCCCCACTGACAGAATAGCCTGTGTTTATAAGCAAATCCACTCAACCCCTTAATGATGACCTAGAATAAACATCTGACATACACTAGCTTTCAAGCTCTCCTGTGTTTAGGCATGAATTGTTCATTTCTATGCCTTTTGTATCCAGTATGAAGAAAAGACAAATGATACAAGGGATGATTTACATTATCAATGGAGGCAAAGGTTATGTCTGTGTTTATCTGATCCTCTTTTATTATATAACAAATGGTAAGATAACCAGCCTGGTGCACAATGACCATTCAATTTGAGCCACCCACCCACCCCATTTCCATGTTGACTTTAATTTTAAAATATATTAAAAAGACAGCCCTTTGTATAGGAATTCAAGGCTTCTTTGGTTCAGGCAGGCATGTTAGGAAGAGGACGGGTTTCTCATTTACTGTCAAGCTTCCTCTCCACTCTCCATAAAGCCTGCAAAGGTATTGCAACTGAGGCTTTCTTTTCGTTTTTGGTTTTTTTTTTTTAATTCCTACTTTTTTAAAAATACATTCAATCATTATAAACCATTTGGCTTATAAAGAGTCCTTTCTAACTGTTTTAAGAGAACTGATACTTTACTTTATGGGGCTGATGTGGATGCCCAGTTCAGGTTGACCCTGTGTTCTTAGCAGAGCACTGGAAACATGGAACAAATTCACCTAGCATCAGAAAAGATCAGAAGCAGTATGCATGAGCCTGAAAGACAGATAAGCTTTTCCCTTAAGATAAATTCAATTATTTCACAAATTATCAGTCAGTTGCATATATAACAAAACACCACAAGATCCCTTTGTCAAAAACTACAAAATGATCATGAAAGAAATTGACAAAGGTCTAGCCTGTTGCATGATGGTAAAGGTGGCTAGATCCTACACCCAGACCCAGCAGCTTGAAAAACATGCTTGGTGTGTGTACATGAGTGCCCAAAATCCCAACAGGAGGGAGAAGTGGAGGAGAAGTTATTGCAGTGTGACCATTTTCCATGGGGTTGGAGTGCTTTCTCCTCTCTCATTGTCTCTCCCTCTCTGTCTCTCTCCAGTGAGTGCATGTGCCCTCTGAAAAATTAAATAGAAAAACAACAACAAAGACCTAAGTAAATGGAGGGTCAATATTATGTTCATAGATTGAAAATGAAATGTTGTAAGTAAGTCTATTAACCTCAAATTGATCTATGGATTTAACACAATTCTAATCAAAATTACAGCTGGAATTTTTGTAAGTATAGACAAGTTGATCCACGGAGATATGGAGATTATCCTTTTTGTGTAGTCTTGGCACCCTTTGAAAAGATTTGTCAACGGTATATTCATGGATTTATTTCTTGATTTTATTTTCTGTTCTATTGGTCTTTATTTCTGTTTTTATGCCAGTACCATACTGTTTTATTATTTTTTAAGTTTGTTTATTTCCAAGGAGGAGAGAGAGAGAAAGGAAGATACCCCAGGTAGGGTCTTCACACCACAATCCACCCACACAATCCACACTCTCATTTAGGCCCAATTATATTATAGTTGTATTATCATCAGGCTCACTACTGCTTTGTATAATGTGTTTTGAAATCAAGAAGTATGATACCTTTGGCTTTGTGATTCTTCTTCTTCCTTTTCTTCTTCTTCTTCTTTTTTTTGAGTCTCAGACCTGGTGAACTGTGCACATGTGCATGTGTGCCCACAATCCTGAGAAGAGAATGAAGACAAGACTGAGTGAGAAATCACTCCCCAGGGGTAATGACCATGCCACAATCCCTTCTCCTCCATTCTCCTCTCAGGATCTTGGGCACGCACACACATGCACCTGGCATGAATTTTAAGCCACTGGATCCAGGACACGAACCGCGATCGACTACATGGGAGTCCAGCGACATAGCCATTATGCTAACTGCTGGTCCCACCCTTTTCTTCTTTTTAAAATTGTTTTATTTAATATTATTTATTTATTTTTAATTTGACCAGAGAGGGACAGAGTGAGAGCGAGAGAGAGAAAGAAAGTGAGAAAGCAAACTGCCAGGTCCAGGTCTTGAACCACGGTCGGCCATGTGGGACAAAAGACCACCTGCTGGCTCCTGTGCTTCTTAAGGTTGATTTCCCTATTTAGGGTCTTTTTCAGTTCTATACAAATTTTGAATTTTTTTTTTCTATGTCACTGAAAAAATCCTATTTAGGATTTTGATAGGAATTGTGTTGAATCCACAAGTTGCTTCATGTAGTATGGATTTTTTTTTTTACGATATTAAGTCTTTCAATGCATGAACATGGGATGTATTTATACCTATTTGTATTTTCTTTTATCTCTTTCATAAATGTTTAGTAGTTTTCAGTGTTCAAATTTTTCACCTCCTTTGTTAAGTTTATTCCTAAGTATTTAATTCTTTTTAATGCTATTGTAAATGAAATTCTTTCTGAATTTCCTTACTGTATAGTTTATTGTTAGTGTATAACAATACAACTGAGGGTTTTTGGTTTTTTTTTGTATGTTGATTTTGTATTCTGCAATTTTTCTCTCTTTTTAAAAAAATTTTAATAGATTTTTTGTGTGGTGACTTTAAAACTTTCTACATATGATTGTATCATCTGCAAACAGTGATAATTTTGCTTCCTCCTTTCTGAATTGAATCCTTTTATTTGTTTTTCTTACCTTATTGCTGTGGTTAAGACTTCTAGTATTACGTTGAATAGAAGTACTTCCAGTATTATGTTGAGAGTGAGCATCTTGCTTTGTTCCTGGTCTTCAAGGAAAAGCCTTCAGTGTTTCATCATTGAGTATGTTAGCTGTAGGCTTTTCATGTATGGCCTTTATAATGCTTTGGTGAATTCTTTTTTACTTAGTTTCTTGAGGACATTTTTCATGAAATATTTTTTCAAGTATTTTTTCAGCATCTATCGATATGCACATATAATTTTTATACTTCTTTTTTTATATGGTATTTTGCATTAGTTGAGTCACATATGTTGAACTATCCTTGCAGCTCAGGCATAAGTCCTATTTAGTCATGTTTTGTAATCATCTCAATGTATTGAGAAAACCTTGCATGAACAGGCAAATAATGAAATTTTATACCATACAGAAAAATCAATGAAATAAAGATTAGTTATTTAAAATTAAGACCTGAAACTTTAAAACTCCTAGGAGCAAACATAGAGGAAAAGTTTTATGACATTGGTGTTGGCAATGATTGCTTGGGTAGCACACTAAAAGCACCAACAATAAAAGGCAAGTGAGACCATATCAAACTAAAAAGATTCTGTACAGGAAAAAAAATAATCAACAGAATGAGAGAAAATATTAGTAAACAGTGTATCTGATAAGAAGGTTTATCTTTAAAATTTATAAGGAGGGGCCAACAGGTGGCTTAGTGGTCAAGGTGTTGGACTCCCACATGACTGACCACAGTTTGAGTTCTGGACCTGGTGGCTTTCTCTCCCTCTCTCTCTGTCTCCCTCTCTCTGTGAGCACATGTGTTACATAGCAAAATAAAATCTATAATAATAACAATAAATGAAATTAAATAAATAATCTTAAAAAATAAAGTAAAATTGATAAGGAACTCCTGAAACTGAAAAGCAAAAACCCACTGAACAGACAAACAAAAGACCCCCAAACCAAATAACACAATTAAATAATGGGCAAAAAATTTGAATAGACTTACGTGCAAAGAATACATGGATATCTGTGCTCACATGTTCACTGTAGTGCTAGTCACATAGCCAAGATATGAAATCAACCTAAATATCCACTAATGGATGAATGGATAAGAAATATATCTATACATAATCAGATAGTATTCAGCCTTTAAAAAGAGAGAAATTCTGCCACATTAAAAATCATCATAGATAAACCTGGAGGATATTATGCTAAATCAAAGAAGCGAGTCCCAAAAGGGCCAATCCTTCCACTTACATGAGCATCTAAGATAGTCAGATCATAAAAACAATAAATAGAATGAAGTTACCAGGGATTAAGGGGAAGAAAAAATGAAGGGTTACTGTTCAATGGGTATGAAGTTTAAATGATGAGAAATAAATAAGTTCTAGGGATCTGCTGAATAACATTTTCTTATAGTTAATAATACTGTATTGTGCTCTTAACAACATAAGAGAGTAATCTCAAGTTAAGTGTTCTTACTACAATGAAAAAAATATTAATCTGTTATAAACATTTAAACATAAAAATAAAAACTAAATCAAAAACATTTCTATGGAAAGGCAAAGCAGGAAGGTGCAAAAACAGTTCAATGGTGAAAAAAGATAATCTTGTCAACAAACAGTATTAAAACACTGAAAATCTATATGCAACAATTGAACCCTGACCTAAACCCCACACATTACATAAAAATTAATTCAAAATGGATCATAGATTTAAATGTGATATGTAGAAGTATGAAACTTTTAGAAAAAAACATAGGAAAAAATTCTTTATGGAAAGAGTTCTAGGACATGACAGCAGAAGCATGATTTACAAGAGGAAAGAAAATAACAAATGAACTTCATTAACACTAAAAACTTGGGGCCAGCAGGTAGCATAGTGGCAGGTGGCATAGTGGCGCTGGACTCCCACATGGCTGACCACAGTTCGAGTCACGAATCTGGTGGTCTGAAAATCCCACCAGGTGCATGTGTGTGTGTGTGCTCATCCCCATGAAGAGAGATTTCTCACTTTCTTTCTTACTGTCTCTCTATCTCTCTTCTGCGACACACATGCCCTATGGTAAAAACCTTAAAAAAAATCTTTTGCTTTGTGGAAGACACTATTAGGCGAAAGAAAGGTTAATATACATATTGGGACAATATATTTTCAAATAACATATCTGACAAGGGACTTGTATCCAAAATATATAAATATCTCTCAAAAATCAACAGGAAGAAAACCAATAACTCATTAGAAAAGGTGAGGGGGATTTTTGAACACAACAGCAAAGAGGAGATAAGAATGGCAAATAAGCACATAAATTGGTGTTGAACATCATTAGTCATAGGGAAATGTAGATTAAAACCACAATTAGATACTAGTATACATCTATTAGTATGGCAGAAGTCAAAGAAAACTGCTGAAAAACTTCTGGCAGAGAAGCAGAACAAACGAGACTCTCAAACATTGCCAAGTGGGGGTGCAAAATGGAACTGTCAATCAGGAAAAACAGTTTGCCAGTTTCTTATAAAATTATATGTACACTTCCCATATGAGACG
>NW_006159708.1:2036379-2047598 GCF_000334495.1 Tupaia belangeri chinensis | reverse complement strand
CCTATTCCTAGATGTTTACCCTATGGAAATGAAAACTCATGGTCTTACAAAAGCCTATACATTAATGTTTTTAGCCTCTCTCTTCATAACTTCCCAAACTTGAAAATAACCCTTATGTTCTTCAAAGGGTAAATGGGTAAAAATACCTAGTACATCCATACACTGGAATTTTTACTCAGCAATAAAAAGCAACAACTTCAATGAATTTCAGAGGCATTTGAAAATCATTCTGAGTAAAATAATTCAGCCTCAGAAGATGATATACTATATGATGTGATTGTATGGCAGTCTCAAAAAGACCAAAAAAAATGGTGAAGGAGAACAGATCAAAGGGTTATCATGAGGGACTTTTTTGGTAGTGGAATGGTTCTGTATCGTAACTGTGGTAGTGTTACATGGATCTATGTGAGGAGACTTCAAAAAGTTAATGGAAAAGTGTTTTACTAAAAAAAATTGGATTTAATTTTTTTTGCTCCCAAATCAACTCATACCTTCATCCCATTTTCCATGAATTTTTGGACCCCCCCCCATTTATACAAATGCTAAAATTCACAGACCTATACAGACAAAGTCAATTTTATCGTATAATGACTCAAGATAATAATCCAGGGGGCACACCTCTGAAGTCTTCCCTGCCAAATCCTCTGCAGCCCCATTCTCCTTAGGAGGCCCAGGCCTTTCCTTACTCCCATATCTCTGGGTTTCTGTTTCACAGAGCTGTCCTGTTTCCCTCCAAGTCTTACCATCCCCAGCCTGTGGACCTTCACCTAGCCCTTTCCTGAGGCTGTGACTCTGCTGCACACGCTTCTTAGTCAAGACCAACCATAAGAGCCCACTGAGCTTTCAGCCAGTTCCCACAGGAAATGAACAACAAATACCGAAGTCATTCTTGATTTCTCTTTTCATCCACCTCCATATTCAGTTCATCAGGGAGAACTGCCCATTCAGCTTTCAAAGAGGTCTTCAATCTACTCTCTGCTGCCTCCTCAGTCCAGCCTATCATCACCTTTGGCCTTAGCCACAGCAACAGGCTTTTTCCACTTCTCTGCTATTGTCTGTTTGAGCATAATCAGAGGGATCCCCCTCCCAAGCAAATATCAAATAATTTCCTCCTACAATCCTCCCAAAGCTTCTCAATGTAAATATTTAGAACAAAAGCCAACGGCCTCACTTTGGCCTCCAAGGGGTCTCTGGTCTTGCCTGTTCCCTGAGGTGACTTGTTCCAGACTGTGCGCTGGCCAGTCTGACCTTCTCACTTTTTCTAGGACATGTCAGGCTTATTCCCACCTCAGTGCTATTTCCTATGTCAAAAATGACATTTCCCAGAAATGTGCACAGTTGTTGCTTCAGATAGTTGAGGATTCAGTCCTAAGGACATTTCCTCAGAGAGATCTCTGAATACTTGTTTTAAATAGCTTCCCCAGCCTTCAGTCTTTCTCTAGACCTTATCCTCTAGATCTTTGTTTTCTCTTAACCACTTTGTGCAAGACTTTATCACAGATGCTGGCCTTCAGTTGCAATATAGAATCTGAACTCTACCAGGACCTGCAAGTCCTGAAGCTAGTGATCTAGCTTCTGCCTCCTTCTTTGACTTTATAATCCTCTACTCCCAAGAGGCAACCCCTCTCAAGCTACACTGGCTTCCTTGTTTTTCCTGGAACAATGAAAATCCAGAGCACGCTCTCACCTCTGAATCTTTGCACATGCTGTTCCCTCTCCCTGGAATGCTAGTCCTCCATAAGCTTGCTAGCATGCTCTCTGTTGCCACTCCATCTGAAACCTGCCTTGACCACTGCGTATGGACCAGTAAGCCATCCTTCTGTATGTCTCTTCTCTGTTTTTCATAGTATTTTTCATGGTATTTCACATTGTGTGTACATACATATGTGTATCTTGCATTACTCTCTTATTTGGCTGTCAGACTGGTGAAACCAGGGACTTTGTTTTTGTCATTGTTGTTTTTCTTTGTGAGTCTCAACTTTACTCATGTCAATGTCAGTTGGGAGGATGGTGGGTGCTGGGAGGCACTGGAATTACCAAGAGCCCTGGCAAAGTGACTGTGGTGCCTCGTCTGTCTTTCTCACCTATATGTAAGTACCATGTGGGCAGTGTTAAAAAGGCAGTGCCCAGCAAGTGGTGGGACATTCAGTGGTCGGAGAATAAAGAAATGGTTGATATTGTGATAGAGGCCTTTGAATATTTAAAAGGAATGTTAAAGGTTTTGTTTGTTTGTTTGTTTTAGAGATAGATTTTTGCTGGAGAGACAGAGAGACAAAAAGCAAGAAATCACCACCACCCCCAGGGGGGATAGCGACATCGGAATCCCTTCTCCTCTCAGGATTTGAACTGGGGTCAACTGACGTGGGAGTCTAGCAATATACCCATTACAACATCTGCTGGTCCTAGGAACACTAAAGTTTTTAAGAGGCACATTATTTTAAGATCCAAGTGCAGAGTAGTAGCATGAATTGGATGAGGGTACCTTATTTGGAGACTATTTTGAATATCTTTAATTTTCCCCCAGCCTTGTAAAAACATCTTGGTGGTTTGGGGTCTTAGGTTCACAGGCATTTCAGCATGGTCACTACCCTTCCACAGCCCACTCTCCTCTGGCCTGGGCCTGTCATGCAGGTCTTCTTTCAGTTCCTGTTGCATGTATATCCCCACCAAGGCCAGGCTGTTGCCTGTGCTGCTTCTTCTGTCTGGACTATTCTTCTGGCCCCCACCCTCCTCACCTTTTCAGTCTCAGTGCAAGTCTTACTTTCTCAAGGGAAGCCTTTCTTGGTGCTTAGACAAGCCCAGAACTGTGGCTCTCACATCACCAGGTACCTCTTCTGTACACCACCGAACACAGTGGTGCTTGACCATGCTTGTGTGATTATCCAGTTAAGGCTCCCAGGAGGAATGAACTATGGCTGCCTTTGCTCCACCATTACATTCTTGGGATCTCTAGCACTGTCACAGAAGAGGCTTCTAATAAGTATTTGTTGAAAAAGAACATTAATTAACTAATGATAAAAAAACCTACTAACTTTTCTGTATAGCCCCAGTTTTCAGATAGGGCAGCAAAGGCAATTGTTTAAACAAAAGTTGAAGTAATACATTATGCTGTTAACCCTCTGCTACTGTTGGAATGTGGAAGATGCTGTGGTCTGGAGGAAGAGGGTGCAGGCCTGATGAATTTCTAGGGCAGAGAAGGGACATGAGCTTCAGAGCTGCTGAGATCTGTCCCTCGGACTTGAGCAGGCTTCCTCGTTGTTTGAAAGGACAACAGGGACAAACCTGCAATCCAACAATACAGCTGGTGCTCAGGTTTTCTTTTCTTTCCTTTTTTTCTGACAACATTATCTGAAAAAAATTTTTGTGCCTTTGTACTAAAACTCAAAGGATAGGAATAAGAATAGAAGAGATCGTTGAAATCAGCTTCACATAAGGTAACCTTTGAGCAGTCAGCTGTGTCCCATGGTGAGCTGCCTGGCCTTGTGTGTGTGTTGGGGTTCCAGAGGTCAAGGCAGTATTCCCTGTCAGTCCTGGTGTGGAGGTGAGCCTGCCTCAGGTAGCGGAGGAGGGGCATCCATCCAGTGACCTTTAACCTGCCTTTCCACCTGGAAACACGCTTTCTATTAGCTAGGGCTTCCCTGTCCTCCCTTACCTAACTAATCTTTGCTAAAAAGATGGAATCAGTGTTCATCAAGTCCACTGTTCATTGGAATTACATGGGGGAGATTTAGAAATAGTGACACTTTGGCTCTACCTCAGGTGACTTAAAGTAGAAGCTTTAGGGTGGAGTCGGGGTGTCAGTATTTTTAAAAAGCTCCTAGGTAATTCTGAAGTGCAGCCAGAGTTGACAACTACTGGAAAACATGTGGTGCAACAGGCTGGTCCTTTTTCTTTCTTTCCCACTGTTCTTTCTGGTTCTTCAATAGACTGAATGATAATGATGTGTATGGCTGGCTGACTACTCGGGGGGTGGGTGTGTGTGTGTGCCAAGGATTGTGCCTCCTGCTATTCCTTCCCCCTTGAGTGTTGGATAGACTTGAACTCAAATCAGCTTAACCATCCAGAGGAAAAAGTCAACACAGTTGTAAGAGTGAAGAAGGTGAATTGAAAAGCTCTGTATAATCTAAAAACTAAGTGACTAATCTGTAGTTATCCATCTTTGCCACATCAGGTCTTCCCCCTTTCCTCTCCCAGCTCTAACCCCATCTCCAGAGAGTGGGGATGATTTAGGTGTTTTCAGGCTCTTGGTGCTCTACACATCCTGGTTAGAACTCTCTTTCAAGCCTTCTGGTTCTGCTCTCTTCCTTTTCATCTATTCTTTATTTTGGCTGCCTTGCCTGATTTGGGAGCTGGTATGGCGACTTCTCTCTCCCTTTCCCAGCTAGAGAAAATCATCCTCTCAAGGTGGAGCCAGTCAGAACAATGTTCTTCACAGTGTGGTTGTGGAAGTTGCTCGTCTAGATCATTATTACAGACATTACTCTCTGTGAGCTCAAGAACCAGGGGCCAAGAGCTTGTTGGATGCCCTGGCACTGACTACAGTCCCCTTGCACAGCCAGTGTGCCCTTTCTCAGATAGGATATCAAACCAAGCCTGCCTGGCCACTGGGGCTCTTGGCATTTTTTTAGTGAGGCTTGGATCACCAGGCCAATCAGTTCCTGTAGCCTTAAATTTTTCCAAAGCATCAGAAGAGCTTCTCTGGGGATTTTATTCCATGTCCCCAGTTTCCCCTACCCTGGAGGGTGCCAGCGGCCCTTTTGTTGGTTTGGCTCTCTACTTAGATCATTGAAGTGATTTCAGATCCAACTGGGCAACACTCAGCATTTCATTTATGTCTTGGCAAGGTTACCATGTTATTACTTAACTGTGCTGCTGCTACTCAATAAGTGGGAACTGATTGAAATAACCACAGGAGTTGCTGGATTCCCCTAATTTTAGCACAAAGTTAAAGCTCACTCCCACAGTTGGAGTTAAAATAGGCTGCCAGCCCACAGAATGCCCACCCACCACACCTAATTGTCACGCTACTGATGCCTGTCATGGAAAGAAACATGGAAGCCTGGAGAGAACATTCTTAGAGGCAATGCTCTTCTCTTTGGCAGATGCCCGAGGTCATTTTGGCCAGGCCTGATTTTCTTGAGATTCTAAGCCTGTGGTAATTTGCATGGCTGCTTTTGGTACTCCTGTTTTGTTCCCTGATTTGTTTAACAGGCAGTGCAAGTACAGAGTATACATTAGAGCAACTGCAGAGAACAGAAACTTGTGTTTGGGAGTTCCTCTTTAAATGACTCATCCCTGGAGTCCAGATGTGGGGTGAGCAATGACCCTGAGCAATCTAGGCAATTTAGAAAGCACAAAAAATGAGGCTTAATCCAAGCAAAGTTGCTTACTTCAGTGTCATAGAAATCAGCCATAACCCAAATGCCACAACTTGAAGAAAAATGTGGTTAATGGCCTCTTGTGTAACTCCCCCCATCCCTGAACACTCAGATTTTTTAGTTTCTTACTAGTGAGAACTACATGTCACTCGATATATTTTGAACGCTTTCTATGAGAAGTTATTTCTGCTTAGAATTTCTCATCACTGTGTAACTACTTCAAGTCATAATCTACCCTTAACATCTCAGCTCAGCAGAGTTTATCAGCCTGCCAAAAGTAAAAACAAGAAAAAGAGAAGGACTTTTAGAGAATGAGCAAAGGTGTTTCTTTTTTGTTTGTTTGGTTTTTCATGAGGTGTTTTCTGAGGGAACCCTGGGAAGCCCTGGAGTTCTGCGAGTCTCCAGTGCCAGTGGTAGTCATCTCCTTACACCTTCTCTGTAGCCATGGCCAGCACCCTCCCAGGCTTTATGCCCCACAGCTGGACTGTGTAGGAACCTCCTGACACCCACTTCGGTCATTAGTGTCACATTAATCATCTTTAGAGATAACTTTCCTCATATCACTCTCTGCCCAAAGATGTTCAGTGACTTTCTATTCCCTGCAGGATGAAATCCAAATCCTTAGGCTCTCTTTTAGTGAAATAACTGGCTCCCAATGACATACCCCCCGAGATGTTATTGCCTTCCATAAAAACACCTTCCTAGGCAGTCACTGTCTCCTGAATAGTCTTTTCAAACTTACTCCCTTATCTCAGTAAACTTGTTCCCTATATTCCACAACTTTCTTTCCCTGTCTACTTTGGTGAGTCTCATATAACCTTCCTACCCGTCTAAGTCTTACTCACCGCTATGCTCCTGTATGTAGCCTCTTCTAATTATTCCCAGAATATTATGATTCCTGATGTTTGAATTTCTGTAAGTCCTTTTTGTACAATTGTCATGCTGTTACCTTTTCCCCCCAACTAGACTCCTTGAGTATCCTATCCCTTGTAATTATTTGCACCTATTTTCAAGCATTCAGAACAGATAGCTCTAAGAAAAGTCAAGAAGAACAGACAGAAAAATGGGTATGATGCTCTCAAGGTTAGCTGGCTACTCTCTAAAATTTATCCAAATTCTCGTTTGGGGAATTGGCTTATGAAAAGGTCCATTGCTGTGGTATTGGGATCACTTGCTCATGGAATTGGTCTTGCCTTCCAGGAACCCAAAAGGTAATAAGGAGATCTGAACTGGCTCATTTTTTTCTAAAGCTACAAGGAAACCAAGTCTATGACCATACGTAGTCACACATTTACTGAAACAGGTCAAGCTCATAACTAAACGGTGAAAATGAAAATTAATCAGGAACTCCCATGGGTCTCCATATGGCAGTTTTGAATCTTCTTTTTTCACTATCATAATTGTTTTTCTTTCTCATTTTCTTTGGTTGAATACACAACTGTTAAAAAAAAAGGGGGGGGGAGTAGTGGTGGTGATGGAAATGAATAAACCCGTGGAAACAGTGGAACATCTACATAGGTAAAATTAGGAAGGAAGGAAACAAAAGCAATTCCAGTATCTCTGTGCAAGGCCTGGATACCTTTCCTTGCCAATACTCCTGGATCAGTCTATCTCTCTAGGTAGCAGGTGCTTCCTTGACTCACACAGAAAACAAGCCCTGGCCTCTTATGGTAAGGCGAGTTATATCTGGCACATAAACACTATACCCTGCTTACCTTTCTACCCTTCCCATAAGAGATAAAAATGATCGAGTAGTTGAGAAAAGTCAGTGAGGAGGCTATGTGCTTTTTCTTAATTCATAGGGATTTCAAGTAAAAACTTTCTTGACATTATAAAGTAGGATTATGTTCCCTTTATTGAATTTTTGTGAAAAAGCCAAACAAAATAGAAAACAAGCAACCAACAGAATATCATGCTCCAGAACACCATTTACCTTTCTAGAACATTACCACTTTTGCACTTTTCACATTAGTTAACAAACAGCATTAAGCATGATGTAAGTCAGATTTTGTCTAGAGTTTCTCATTAAGAACTGAAAACTACATAAGACTCTTGCTCCAGGATACTGTGTTCTGACATTTTATTAATATAAATAAGTTCTCTTAGCAAGAGCTGAGAAAATCCATGAACTCAGATATATAGAAAGTAAATCAAGAAGTCATCCCAAAATGAAGTGCCTCTTTCTGAATGATGGGGTAGTTTTCATGTGAGATGTCAATAGAGCTTCTATACTTGACATAAAAGTTCCTATTTAAAAAAGAACTAAACTGCTCTATTTTTAAAATCAAGCAGAGCTATCTATAGCACTTTTTAGAAGATACTATCAAAAAAGGAATGAAAAGTAGTCATTTTGACTAACCAGCCATAGGCGTTTGGCTAACCAACACAGTAGGAGGGACATCAGAGACTTTTCAGGGAACTCAAGTTCCTTCAATTGTTTGCAGGGGTCCTCTCAAAGGGACACAATGAGTTAAATGCACCAGCACAGATAGAAGCCACCACCAGCTGGTAGTTTACTCTTGCACAGGAAGGCTGCTTTTCCAATGCACAATTCTTTGTTGCGCTACAGAGAAATAAATATATAAAATCCTAAAAGCAAGACTTCAATTCTTTGTGTCTGGTCAAATCATCAGTACAATGTGCCTCAAGGCTGTATCTGCTGTTCTTGCCTTGCAGGGCTGTTGTGAAAGAATAAGCTCATACTATAATAACCACCCCATACGCTTTACAGTTTATAAAGAACGTCCATATACATTTTCTCAGTTGAACCTCACAACAACAGTGGGAGGCAGGGGAGGCAGATATTATTATCTCTGGAGAGGAGGTGACCCTGCTGCTGCTGCATATGTGTAGCTTTTGCTTTAGGAAGATGAGCTGATTGTGTTGTATTTTCAAGTATTTTATATTGTACAAGGATGTTTACTGCAGCAATGTCTAGAACAAGGGAAAATTGGAGTCTACCTAAATATTAAGAGAGGACCGGTTAAACCATGGGACAGGCCTAGATAGAATTCTATGTGGCTGTTTTGAATTTTGATTGAAACATGTCAGAACTAGATTTATTGATGTCAGTGTATTTATTGATGAATACAATCATTCATAACATACTGAAGCCAGTGAACAATAGTAGACGCATTATGATCCTTTTGTGATAAGGAAAAAAGCACAAGGCAAAGCCGTGGGTATCTTTGCATGCTGAGACTATGTGTGATGTATGTTGTTTTCTTTTTCTTGTTCATCTGTCACTTATAATTTTAGTGTCAATAAACATTAAAGGTGTACTACTAGCACTTTCATCAGAGGAACTTTTATAATAATTAATGGAAAAGATAGTGTTTTACCTCTGGACCTCATGGGTAAAGTGATCCCTGTGTGTGTAGGTGTATCAGCCATGATCCTGGTGGGGACCTAAATTTTACCAGATGGTGTAAATAAAATCATGAATTAAGCCCTGGTTTATAATGCTATGGAAAGGGTTAGGTGATGGACATCCAGATGCCAGCAATAGTGGAAAACCACAACTATGCCTAGGATCAAAGGTTCAGAAGGAGGAAATAGTTACCAGAGCCCAGGGAACAAGAGTTGCAGGGAACCCCTCCCACACCCTCATGGGAGGCAGTTGTGAAGGGTCACAGCTGTTGTCAGACGAGTGAAGCAGGGAAGAAGCACCCTGACCTCTTCCTCCAGCCTTCTTATTTCCTGCTGGTGCCCCGCATCACCTAAACCCAATTGGAAGCCAGCTGGCAAAGGATTCTGGGTAAACAGCCCATAGAGATAAGACTCCTGGCACACAGCATGGGGCTAAGAAGGGCAGGAGATGGGATTGATAATAGGAATGTGCAACAAACCCAGACAGGAGAACACTACCTCAGTTCCCAGAAGAGTAGAGTTGTTCTGGTCAGGAAACTGAAACAGAAAGGAAGGGCCTGTTGGGCAATCTGGTCAAGTGACTCGATTTTTCTGCTTGTGCAGAGAGCTCAGAAGCAAGGGGATGGGATCATAGGTCATCTAGTCCAAACTGAGCACAGATGTTTTTGGGGAATTTTATACAGTGATAAAATTGTGCACCTTTGGACATCAATAATATCAATCCTACTGCATGGGGGGAAGAGGGGACTGTCAGGGAAAAGATGACCCAAGTTATCCCAAATTTAGCTATTTCCTGCTGTCCTGTTTCTACTTCCATGCCCTCTTCCATCTGAGTATCCTCATTACCTACCCCAGACAGTAATATAACAAGAGTGACAGTGATAACTCTCATTGATTGAGCACTTACAGGGTATAGGTATTGCTTGATCTAAGCATTCAATATGACTAACTCATTTAATTCTCACAACAACCCTGAGAAGAAACCGATTTGTCTACCACTCTGTGAAGTGGCTGAGAGCCAGAGTGCCTGAGTTTGAATGCTGCCATTGCCATTTCCCAGATGTGTGACTCAACTTTCTCATCTATAAAAGGGGGACAATAATAGGGTCTACCTCAAGGGGTCATCATGAGGATTGAATGAATAAATATGAATAAAGCATTCTGAACTGGGCTTGGCACATAATAAGCAGCTGGTATATGTTAGTTATTATGGTCCCCAGTTCCTACATAAGGAAATTGAGGCACAGAGAAGTTAGGTACTTGCCTCAAGCCATAGAGTTCATAAGCAGAAAAGCTGGGATTCTTATCGGGAAGTGGAATTCCTGAACTCCATTCTTAACCACTATCTAGTATTGCATGAAAAGTTCTCCTTATTTTCTTCCTGCTATTTTGAAGCAGAGCAGGTGGTATCACCCCTTCTAAGATGCAAAATAAGTCACTCACATTTTAGAACACTCTCTACTGTGAAGAAGACCATCTGCAGAAAGCCCATTTTTCCTTAGCTGGCTCAATGGTGCAGTGGTAATATACTGCTCAAGTGATATTGAATCTGTATGGAAGGTTAGGGTTCAATTCCTCAGTCAGCCTGTACCTGCTGGGCATGTATGCCCATGATTCTGACCGAGTGAGAGGGATGTAGGGCAGATTGTGGTATGAGACCTTGTTGAGCATGCTCATCCTTCTCTCTCTCTCTCTCTCTCTCTTTTGCTCTACCTCTTACTATGTGGAAGAGAGAAATAAAAAAAAAAATAGGAAAGGAAATCCCATCTGTCCTTCCAACCACACTTCCTCCTCCTCAGGCAGAAGGAAGAGTGTATTTTCCCCAGTAGTAAGCAGCCAACAGATGGGACAGGTGTGTAGCTTCTAATCCATTCCTAGAAATCAGGCTGTTGTGAGACTCCAGACCCAGTGGGGGCCTGTAGTTTCCAATATGTGCACTGGAAAGGGTGCTCTAGCTCAGCTACAGTCACTAGGCCAAAGGGAGGACAAGGCAGAACCCTTGCATGGAGAACACCAAGCATGTCAGCCCCCTTTGTTTATCTCTACCTACATGGGCTTAGGATCCAGCACTTGGGCAAGATAATAAGGAAAAAACAACACTAACTGTTGAGGTAACTGCTGGAGCTCAAATGAGAATTTAAGAATTCTTTAAGCCTGGGCCATGGCACAATTGCTCATGCTTCCTCCTCCTCTTCTTCTCCTTTTTCTCCTTCTCCTCCTTCACCACCACCTCCTCCTCCTCCTTCTTCTTTTCTTCTTTTATCCTTCTTCCTCTTCTTCTCCTCCTCCTCCTTCCCCTCTTCTTCTTCCTCTTTCTCCTCCTTTTTTAATGACAGAGTGTCCAACAGGGCCTGATCATGATGAAATCCCTCATCCTCCACATCTCCATCTCCCTGGGCATGCATGGAATTCACATTTTGCCACTGGGGCTGAGACTCCACCATGGCTGGCCATGTGAGGTCCAACTTTCCC
>NW_006159708.1:2032540-2036369 GCF_000334495.1 Tupaia belangeri chinensis | reverse complement strand
CCTCTGTGTAAAGAGACTGGCCCTCCCTCATATTCTTGCTTCATTTCTTGGAAGTGAGTTTATATTCTTTTCTTTCTTGACTTTCTCTTAGCCAGGAGCTTCATAACAAGATTTTTTTTTTGTCTGTCTTGCCTTTCATCTTAGGGTAAAATATGATCAATTACCATTTACAACACAACACATTGAAAGCTGTGTCACCATGAGTCAAAAGACCCTTAGCATAATGTCCAGGGATTTTTGGAAACACAATAAGTAAATGACCATGCAACAAATCTTTTTATTTCACTCTTCTTTGTTTTTTGTTTTTGTTTTATTTTTTTTAATCTATTAGTCAGTATATATTGAAATAATATGAAAGCAACAACATATCCCTCAATTTCACAGATGCCTAGTAACTAGAGGCAAGAGAGATTGCCAAGAAACAGAAACTGTTTCAAAACCTTCATGCACAAATGAGAACTGTATACTTTAAGCATACTGTTGGTTGGTGCCTCATTTTCTCATTTTACTCACCTTCATAAAATTGCTTTCAAAAGAGGGTCATTTAGTCAATCACAGCAGTTCTTTGCTGGAACAGAGCTGGCTCAAAGAGGCTGCAGAGCAGGGCCCAGGCTGGATCCTGGCATCTGACCTGGTGAGAATAAGAGGTGACACAGAGTGATTCTGGACTCAGTTTCCTTACACGTCAAATAAAGGGGTCAGCCAAGATAGTTTCTAAAGTTCCCTCCAACGTAGAACACATGTGTTTTTCCCCCTAGTTCTGGATCCAAGCTGTGCTCTGCATCTTTTAATTAATCGGGAAAATGTTCTTAGTTTTGCACCATGTTTGGAGGCATCAGGAGGTGAGTAGTAGAGATGAGCATGTGGATGGATGCTTAAGTGTTGCTGGCCTGTAAAATGATTTTCTGGTGATTAGAGAATGTGCCCTCCACCTAGAGCCAGCAGGTAGAGTGGTAGTTAAGGCACTAGACTCTCATATGGTGACTGCAGCTTAGGTCCTGGACCTGGCAGCTGGAAAATCATTCTGGGTACATGTGCATGTGTGCCCCAAATCAAGAAGGAGAATGAAAATAAAGATTGTGGCATGGCCATCCCCCTAAGAGGTGATTTCTCACTTTCCTTCTCATTGTCTCTCTCCTGTGAGCACGTGAACCCTACGACAAAAACCTTAAAAAAAAAAAAAAAGGCACCCTGTTCTCAGGGCAAATGTGGCTTGTGCCTGCCTGGGTGTTCTGCTTGGTGAATGAAGCCCCTTCACTCCTTAGCCTAACTCCCTTTTGCAGAGCCCACCTGCACAGCCTGTCTGATAACCAGTGGTATGGGTGTCACCACCATGAACTGAATTCTACCAAAGCCTTACAGCACCTAAGCAGAAACCTGATTATCATGTGTTCTCCAAGCTCTTTTTTTAAAAGCCTAAACAAAGATCAAACACCTTGGTGCCAAAATAACTATAAATTACTTGAACAGTAACCACATGAACCTCTCACTTTGCAGAAAAAGTACATTTTGTGAATAGATATAAGTGGGGCAGAAGCAGAGCCTGGATTCTCTCAGAAAGCAGAGCCTGAAAAAGGAGCATGAATGCAGGTGTTTTTGGAAAACACAGGCACCAGGAATAGGAAAGTGAGGGTATCAGAGATGGAAGGAAAGCCAATCACAATGCTTTAGTGAGCAGTTCTTATTGTGGTCAGTTGGGGCTCCATCCTTCTCAGACCACTGAAGCACGTTAGAGACTGTATCTCAACACTGTCCTCCCCAGGAATGAAAGAAAGGGATGTTTCCTGGTTCCTAGATTTTGGCACCAACTGGGCAAAGGTTGTCCCTGGGATGTTAATTTCCCAAACATCTTGTGCAAATATGTTGGAATGGTTAAGCTGATAATGATGCTAAGAGAGGCATCGGGGCAAGGAAGACAAACACACACCTAGAGAAGTGCCACTACTGGTAAAGACGAATCACTGATCCCTCCAGGATGAAGGCGTCTGATGTAAAAGGTCTATTAGTAACTGACTTGCTGGCCTGCTTCATGGTTGTGCACCATATGGAGGTTCTGTGTCACTGTCTCCAGTGAGAGACAGTCAGACATTTAGGATGACAGTTGTTTCACTGGTCTTGGTGAGATGGCACCTAGCTGTTGGGGCCAGGCACAGGCTGAACCTCTCATGTCCCCTCTGTCATGCTTGTCCTGAGGCTAGAAGAGGCTGGCTGGTATTCTCAGGACTTCCTGGCACTCTGTTGTTCAGCATTACACTCTCAGGAAGGTGCTCTGGTGGGCATTGATGTGAGACAGAGATCCAAGTCCTAGGTGTTCAGTGCCACGTGTCTGTCTACATTATTTTCTCCATATTTTCTGTCCAAGTTTGCTCGTCTAAGGCTTCCGACCTAACCAGCATTTTCCTTTGCCAGTGGGCTCAGGTATACCCTTAACTCAGACCACATCTACTTCCCTACAAAGCAAATGAGCAAGTGCATTCCTCACAACTCTGTTCGCTGGGAGGAGTGTACTTCACTGTCCTTCAGGGTCACACCTGAGTGGGGCTGTGTAGAAGTCCATTTTTGTCTATCATTAATTTGTCAAGGCCACCAGTCTCTGAACTAAGCCTGTGCTTTTCTTCAACAGCTAGTTATAGAGCACCATAAGGCCTTATGTGCAAACTGAATGAGAGAGGTAGATAACACAGGAATCTGGGGTCAAGACAATTGACTTGTGCCCTCTGGATCTCTCCTAGTCCATTTCCCCTGCATAATGGATTACTGCCATGCTTGCCCAACATCATGACCTACATTGTGGACCTGATAATATCCAGGTCAGCATGGGTAGTTGTGGCTGCTCAGTCATTTGAAGGCTCATGGTCAGAAGATCAATCTCCATCAGAGTTCATGAAAGAGCTGATTTTCAAATGGTACATACTTTCTGCTGCAGAGGGAAAATCTAGCTCCAGAACCACAGGATATGTGCTTCAATTTTCCTTACTGGACTTGACAGAGACTCCATACATGCAACATCTTTATTTGCAATAAGTGGCACCATTAAATCTTCTGGTCATCTAGCATGAGTGACAAGGCCACACGTATCACAGTCCAGATATGCACTGACACTCAAAACTGGCAGCCTACCAAGTCACCCATTAAATGGGTCACAACAGTATTCCCAAGAGTGGTATATGCTATCTCCAATTTCCAAAGATTTTTAGTGGTTTTAAAACACCTCAAATTTTTTTGAGACCTTTTTTTTTTATCAAGAGGCTGAATCCATGCCCTGTCCCCTGGAACCTGGGTAGGTTTTTTTTTTTTTCCCTTGCCTTAATGGCAGAAGATATATTATATGACCTTTGAGGTTAGTTCAGGTCATGTAGCTCTTCCCTGTTCTGTGGAACACTTGCTTTTCCAATTACCCTGAGGTTGCCATATTGCAGGGTGCAAGTCACATGGGGAAATCATGTGTGGATGTTGCAGTTAATGGTCTTCACTGAGTCAGCCTTCAAGTCACCCAGCTCAAGCACTAAAAATGTAAGTGAAGGTGACTCCAGAACATTCCAGTTTGAATCACTCCTAGATATTTAAGTTTCTTCAACTTAGGCTCTAGCAATGCTTTCTCAACTGGGGTTTTTCCTCTGAGACACAGAGGACAGAAAATGGGTTGAGTGGCTATTTTCTCAGTTCTCCCAATTGTAGTATATCATTAATACCATTCCAGATACATAGGAGAGAAGGTAGTTCATTCCATACATATGGATTCTTTAGGACATTAGGGCTGAATTCTACCATGTGACCCTAGTTTAGAAAAGCTAGCGAAAGTCAAAGAGTAGGGAAAAATGCATTCCTG
>NW_006159708.1:2004176-2031493 GCF_000334495.1 Tupaia belangeri chinensis | reverse complement strand
CCTGCTGTGTTCTGTCTGTGTTTCTAACCCACAGAATCTCTAAGTGTAATAATATGGTAGCATTTTATATCACTAAGCTTTGGGATGGTTTGTTATATAACAAGGGAAAACTAGAATAGTTACAAGATCTAACTTCTTGTCCTTTACCTGAGAGATTTTATACCAACAAAACTGAGATCATTCAACTCTTAAAGACATCACCGATGAGGCAAATTGGGCAATCTATGTGGGATCTTTTCCCCATACTCTATCACACAAGTTGCTGTTTCTATTTACCTGGTTAAATATACATGATGTCAAGATAGTGTTTCAGCATATTCTATATTCATATGGAATATCAAGACAATTAAGATCCCTGCTGACTGTTTTGTGACATTGCACAGGAGGCTTCACATAGCCTTAGGCAAGACTATCAATGTGTACTGATGTCCTTCTCACTTAAATGAGACCTACTTTTGATCCTGTTTATTGATGAGAAGTTGAAAAGAACATGTTCATCAGATCAATAGCAACATACTGAGTGCCAGAGGCTGTGTTAATCTGTTATAGTAAAGATACCACATTGAGCTCAGTAGCTGAGAATGGGGCCACCACTTGGTTAAGCTAGTGATAGCCCACTACCATCCACCGTGGTTTATCAGTCCATTTATTCAAGGGACATACAGGTGAATGGCATAGAGAGATGCTAGAGAACATCTGCCCCACATACTTTGAGTCTTTGATAGTGGCATCAGTTCTTTTTAATAATACTTTGTTGACTTGGATATATGCTCTTGGTTGACAGGATTAGGGTTGAATTGTTTCAGGTACTTCCACTTGGTCCTTCCTACTCTAATGGTTCTAACTTAATAGATCAGGGAACCAATGGGAAGATGCTGCTGGTTACTTTGTTCGTCAATCCAAATTATGCACTTGGAGAATGGGGAAATAGCCATAGGATGGTTGCATAGATTCATTGGATCTATATTAAGGTGTGCATGTGCCAGCTTTCATTTTTTTCCAGTTCTAGAGTTCAATTACCACCATGGTTGACTGTCCATCTGTCTTACCAGTAGGAACACCTGGTCTTTTAGCCACTGCAACAGATGCCCGAGGACCAAGGCATCTTCCATCCTTGTTTCCCACTATAATAATCACATATACCTTGATTCTGTCACTTAAGATTTGCCACCTGGCTTCTGACATTTCAGAATTCATCTTGTTTGATGTTAGGGAGCCCAGTCCCATGGCAGTCTCCTACAACCAACCTCAATTTACAGGGATCAGCCAACATTGAAGTTGCCAAAAAGATAATAATACTCTCATGCTCACATTAGAGCACTTAATTTTCTTTCTTTCTTCACCTTTTTTTTTTTTTTATTTCCTGATCATGAGAGAGAAGGAGATACACCCCCTAATAGGGTCATTATGCCATGATCCACTGCTAGCCTCAGCCAGCCTTATTCATGAGCATGTGCATGTGTTTCTGGGCATGCTCAGGGAGGCCCTGGGCTTGGATGCAAACCTTAGACATTCCCATATGATTCTAGTTGCTTTACTGCTATACCACTGTCTGGCCTCAATCAGTGCATTTCTTTCTTTCTTTTTTCTTAAAGTTTACTCATTTCTTTCATGAATGACAGAGGGAGAGAGAGAGATCCCTCAACAGAGTATTAATGCTGTGATCCACCTGCAATCTTTAGCCAGCCCTGGATCACAGGCAAGCTATGATCACAGGCAAGTATGCCTGACATACTCAGGGAGGTCTGTGGAACCATGTATCTTCTCAAGTGGAACTGCCTTGCAGAGCTTCATGTTTTACTACTGTACCACTGTCTGGCCTCCATCAGTGCATTTCTGAATGGCCTCTGAAACTTCATGGGGAACATAATATGATAGAAAATTCTCTGAGCTGACTAATAAATCTGTTTTATTTTCCTTTAATTTTCATTTTCCTTTAATCCTTCCTCAATACTTTGCCAAGGTCATTTTAGTAACTCTATCTTATTTACTATAGTCTATTGCCAGTCCAAGTTTTGAGGAGTTATCCCAATAGTGTGTTAGAACCGAATCCAGATGTTTTTGTCAGGTTGTTAATCCAAGTCAAGGAAGAAGGTTCCCATATTGAGGAATTCCTCTCATCCTCAATTATATTCAGGCCTCTCTTGTCCATCCTCTCAAGATGCAATCCCAAATGTGTTTTCTGGTTTCTCCCAATGCCTATTTGCAAGGTTTTGCATGCCTTCTGGTATTCAGTAAGCAGGCCTATCTTTCTTGGATCATGTTATGCTGCGACCTGACTGTAGTTATTGGTAATGAGAAGACGCTAAAGTCAGCTCTTGAGGTGGACAAACATTTTCTGTGAAGCACTTGCTTCAGGTGAGGAATTTGCTGTGTTTCCATGTGAGGGGACGCTGTTTAAGGAGAAAATAGGGTTTTTTTTTTGTTGTTGTTGTTGTTGTTGATGTTGTTAAATTCAAAAGCTCAGAAATCTGAGGGTTATTATTTTCAGTTTTGTTTGCCAATATATTTTCCTCCTAGGTCTCAAGATCCGATTCCTTTCCTATCAGGAATTTTGACTGTGGCCAAAAGGATCTGTTTAGGCAATGATTTAGTTGTCTTTTTAATCTTGCACTCTTTCAAATTAAATTCTGGTCCTGATTTTAGCACAGTCTATCCTGCAGCTGCAGAATTTAAATGTGTTTTAGAATATTGCCAAAGAGGCCTAATAAACTGATAGTTGACATGAGCTTATCTGTGACAAAGATATGTTTTAAAGATGCTTGCAACAATATCTCTCATCTCACATGAGATTATCCTTATCATTTTTTCCATCAAAAGACAAAGTCTGTTCTTCCATTCTCTTAAATCTGCTGAGCCCTGTGGCTACTTTGACCAAAAGAACAGGATTAGAAATGATGTCATGCTAATTGGGGTATAACTCTTAAATAGCCTGGCACTGGTACTTCCTGCCTCTTGGAATGCCTGCTCAGGAGGAAACCAGGAACCATCAAAAGTATGACTCTCCTGAGCCTTTCAGGCTGAGAGCTCCAGCTGGGTTTGCATCTGACAGCTAGCATAAACTGTGGCCTTGTGAATGAACCATCTGGAACTTTAAGCCCAGTGAAACTTTCAGCTGACTCCAGGCCCAGCCACCATGTTACTAAAATGACATGAGATAACCTGGATGAGAACCACCCAGCTGAACTAAGTCAACTCATCACACCATGAAAGATAGTCATTCAAAATTGTAAGCCCTAAGTTTGGGGGTAGTTTGTTACACAGCAGTAGACAATTAGAATAGCTTATAAACCAACAAAAATCAGCCAAGCCCACAATTCTTATAATTACCTTGGTGTTCATTCTGTTCAACTGGCATTGGTGCCACCTTCCATTTTCTCTTTTTTCCAATATTTTCTGGATAATGCTGCCTAGTGCCACTCCACTTACTACAGCAAGGGGGTCTCTGTTGCTGTCATACTGATGCGTTGTTCAGTGTGAACACTTGCTCCTGAGCAGCATGTGAAGGACCACTTCTAGAACCAACTGTTTTAGCCTCAGTTGTTTCAAGAAAGTGACACCAGAGACAAAATAATTTTGGGGGGAAAGTTTAAGCTCAACTAACTGTGTACTTACAATGAGTGTGTTTTATAATATGTAAATTATATCTCAATAAATTTGATTTTTTAAATGTATGCTTTAGTGTCAAGACTGCTCTGAATGCAAGTTCCAACTTTTGTCATTTACTGATTAGATAACCTTGGCACTCCTACCCATTTCTCTGAGGTATGAATAATAATAATATCAACCTTATAAGGGATTGTAAAAATTAAGTGAGAAAGAAAATAAATATAAAGCACTTTGCCCAGATCTGAAGCACACTCAATTATTATCTATTATCATTACTTCTACTAGGACTACTTTATTTTATAATCAAGGTGGATTAACAGTATAGTAACTTATATAGCTTTCATTTCATTTTTATTTTCATTTCTTTTAAGACAAGAGATAAAATTGTATGTACTTACTCAGTACCACATGACGTTTTGAAGTATATATACATTATGGAATAACGAAATCTAGCTAATTAACATATGCATTGGGGCTGGCAGGTGGCTTGACGGTTAAGGTGCTGGATTCCCATAAGACCAACTGCAATTTGAGTGCTAGACTTGGAGAATGGCTTTCTCACTTTCCCTCTCTCTGTCACTGTCTCCCTTGTCAAATTTTAAATAATAATTAATTAATTAATTAAAAATATGCATTATTTCACATAATTTAGCTTTCATTTTATCATGTGACTATGTTCAGACCCACAAGACCTGTTTATTTTCCTTATCAAGGCAGCTATTAAAGAGTTCTCCCAGGATTGGTGGAGACTGGAAACTGAAATATCACTTCCTTCTATGGCTATTTATATCAGTTAATGATAAAATGAAAGCTTTTTTTGAATGAGGGAAGAGAGCACATATTTGGAAACACGTAACTGTAGGTTCTAGTATCTGAACCTTATTGGCTGTGTGACCTTAAACAAGTTACTTAATCATTGTGAATCTTTTTTCTTTTAAATAAAATAAGAGAATAGAGTAACTAGCTGATAGGATTTCCATGAAGGTTTAATGAGAAAAATGTGTGTGCAGTAGCCATTTTCCAAAGAAAGCAGCTATTTTTTTAAAAAAATGGCTCCCCAGCAAATTTCACCTTTTGGTATTTATACCCTTTTGTAGTCTTACAATGAAATGATACTGCATATTTTTTGTAGCTTAGTCACAAGAAGCATTGAAGTTTTGCCTTGGTCTCTAGGAATACTTGTGAGAAACTCCAAGGTAATCACTTAAAGAAACATGTGGGAAGAGAGTGGTGGCAATCAAACCAAGAGTACAAGCTACCCAAGCTCAGATGTCAGATCTTATGTACATGAGAGAGAGGCTTTAGAAGGAACCACCCAGAGAAGAACAGAGAGCCAGATGATGGCCTTATTTGAAATCCCCATCTTCAGTTAAGCCATCCCAACTGAGGCCACAGACCTTGAAAAGCAGAGACAAATAATTCCCACTGTACCCTCACCGAGTTCCATATTCACAGAATTATAAATATAATGTAATGATTGTTGTGTATACCATTCAATTTTGGGGTGGTTTGTTATATAGTGATAGATACCTGGAATAGTATTTGAAGATCTTGGCCCATAATAAATTCGTTCCAAGTACAAGGGTGTGTCTTTAAGAATATTCTTAAGTAAACAAAGTGCTTTTCGTTTGTTTGTGTAGGATTTAGAAATTGCCATGTTTTGTATTTTACTGTCTGGGCTTAGACCAATCTTAAATAAGATTTGAACAACAAAACTGCTTTTGTTGAGACTAGTACTTTCCAATTAGGTCTAAGCTGAAATGGCTTCCATAGGGCAGGAACGTGAGTATATCCTGACACTTCCTATGTATTGTGCCTGATCTCCAGAAAGTTAGCCAGCCTCCTTGTAGATGGCCCAGTTGGGAATTCTGCCTAACTCAAATGTTTTAGACGGAAAAATCTTCTGTTTTGGAGAGTTCGAGTGGGGGACATGCTGGGAAGATGGAGATCTTAGTTGATCAGACTTGCTAAAAGCTCAAAGTGTGGCACCTTTACCCAAAAAAATTAATAAAATTTATTCTAAATTAACTTTAAAAAGTGTCCCAATGGGCCAACTGGTGGCATGATAGTTTGGATGGCTAGATCCCACAGAGCCGACTGCACTGTTGGCAGCTTGAGTTGTCTGGCAGCTTGAGAAATACTCCAGGTGCATGTGCATGTGTGCCCAAAACTCTTGAGAAGAGAATGGAGAAGGGATTGAGAGGTGACCATCCCCCTTGGGGGTGGGGAGTGCCTTCTCACTCTCTCTCTGCTTCTCGATGGTAAACCTACACATCCTAAAACAAATTAAGTTTTTTTTTTTTTTAAATGTGCCCAGATGAAAGATGATCGTTGTCTTGAGTAGACGTTGCATTGGTTTTGCTACACAAAGAGTGTGTGTGCTGTTGTAGTCATTTAGGGAGCCATGACAGGGCAGATATCCAGGACATTAAAATATCTTTAAGTCAAGTAATAGATCAGGGATATTCTGTTTTTCCTATCCATCTCTCTATTCTTTCAACAAAAATGCACTGAATACTATGCAGCAGGAACAGTGCTAGAGAAATGAAGATGCTGCGGTGGCTTGATGGTATCCCCCAAATTTCATGTGTTGGAAGCTTAATCACCAATGCAACAGTGTGCAAGGCAGAACCTTTTACAGGTGATGAGATTATGAGAGCTCCACCCTCACAGTTGAATTAATGTTATAACAAGAAAAATGCATTCATTATTGTGAGAATAGATTGGTTATGCATTTGGCCCTCTCTGGCTTTCTCACTCTCTCTCTCTTTTTATTTTTCAGAGAGGTTTTTTCCTATAGCGCATGTGCACTCACCAGAAAGAAAGAGAGAGACAGAGGGACAGAAAGTGAGAAATCACCCCTCAGGGGGGATGTCTACACCACAATCCCTTCTCCTCCATTGTTCTCTTGGGATCTTGGGCATGCATGCACACGCACTCGGCGTGAGTTTAAGCCACTGGGCCCGGGACTCCAACTGCGGTTGACGACATGGGAGTCGAGCGACATAGCCATTATTCTACTGCTGGTTCCCCCCTTTTATCTCTCACTCTCTCACTCTCATGCTGTCCTGCCTTTCCCCATTTTACTTTGGTATGATGCAGAAAGAAGGCTCTTGCCAGATGCCAACATCTTGATTTAAACTTCTCAACCTCAGAACCTGCAAAGAAAAAAAAAATTCTTTTCCTTATAAATTACTCTGTGGTATTCTCTTATAATGACAAAAAATGGACCAAAACAGATGCATAGGCCAGTTTTTGTTTCAAGATATTCATCTCCCAGTAGGACTGACATAGAAGTAAACAGACCATTATCACTCAATATTGGAATTTAACTGCGTAATTCCTGTGGCCACACATTGCCTGGGAACCAGAGTAGGAGTGCCTAGCTCTTCCTGAAAAAAAATCGTGAATGTGTTTTTGAGAGGTAATGCTTATAGTGAGATATAGATAATTAAAAATTTAATGATTTGTTAGGTGCATGTGATGGGGAAAAGGCAAATAGGCATAAAGAACAGTTGAGACAAAAGCTTAACGACATGAGAGAGTAGAATGTATTTAGGAAGCAGCAAGTGGTTTTGTGAGGCTGGGATGTAGGATGCAAAGGGGATAAGGTGAATTGATGAGGCTAGGAAAATTAAAGTCAAGCTCATGGAAGGATCTGTATGACCTTATAGGAAATTTGGATTTTATGCTATCAGAAATGGGCTCCCACTAAAAGAGCACTCTGGTGGTAGCATGGAAAAAGAATTAGACAAGACAAGCCTGGAGGCAAGGAAAGCAGAAATATATGTGAGAAACAGGGACTAGCAGATGGCATAATGGTTACATTGTTGAACTCCCATGTAGTCGACTGCGGTTCTAGTTTGAGTCCTGGATCCAGCAGCTTAAACTCACTCTAGGCACATGTGCATGTACATGCCTAAAATCTCAAAAGGAGAATGAAGAAGAAGGGATTGCAGCATGGCCATCCTCCCTGGAGAGGTGATTTCTTGCTTTCTGTCTCTGTTTCTCTCTGTCCCTTGGGTGAGTGCATGCATCCTATATCAAAAATGTCTCTCTTAAATATATATATATATACTTAGATATATATACACACATATATAAAATATATACACACACACATACACATACACACACACACACATATCCTTTGAAAAAGGATGAAAGTCTAAACTGACATAGTAGTCACAGAGAAAGGAAAATAAAATAATCGGGACAAAAAAATCTCATCAATAGGCTCATTAGCCTTTCTAAGATATATTCTCTAACATTTCATGTTGATATTTCATCTCCCCATTCCACCAGCACTTTTTTTTTTTTTACCATTTGATATACTCTATGTTGTACTAATTCATCCTTACTCTTGTCTATCTGGCCCTCTAGAACATAAGTGAGCTCTATGAGGGGCAGAGTTTTGTCTGTTTGGTTTACTAAAATATCACTCGAATATGACATATAGTAGATATGCAATAGAAGAGGTACATTCTTATTGGTAGAAGGAAGCAGACTCATCTTTTATTATTTCGGAGGAGAAAATACATCCAACAAAATATTTAATGGTTAAAACTGAATGTTTTCTCTCTAAGGTTAGGAACAACACAGAATGCCTTTTCTGTTCAGCATTGTACTGGAATTCTAGCAATTGCAATAAGACAAGAGAATAAAATAAAAGGCACTAAAAGTTGAAGGCAAAAGAAAAACTGTCTATTTCTAGATCATCTATTTCAAAAATCCTACTCTAAAATTAAGTTACTAGAATAAGTAAGCTTAGCAGTGTTACAAAATGTAAGATCAACATAATAAATTATATCCATATATACTAGCAACAAAGAACTGGAAATTAAATGCAAAGTATAATATCATTTACAATAACATCAGAAATGTGAAATGCTCAGGGATAAATTTGACAAAGAAGGGCAAGAGCTATACACTGAAAATTACAAAATATTGCTGAGAGGAATTTTGAAAGCCTTAATAAATGGAGAGAGGTACCATCTTTATAGGGTGGAAAATGAAATATTATTAAGATATCAATTCTTGGGAACCAGCAGTTAGCGTAATGGCTATGTCGCTGGACTCCCACGTAGTCGACCGCGCTTCGCGTCCTGGACCCGGTGGCTTAAAACTCACGCCGGGCGCGTGTGCGTGCGTGCCCAAGATCCCGAGAGGAGAAAGGAGGAGAAGGGATTGCGGCGTGACCATCCCCCCTGGGGGGTGATTTCTCGCTTTCTGTCTCTAATGTCTCTCTCTGTCTGGCGAGCGCACGCGCCCTATAGTAAAAAAAAAAAAAGATATCAATTCTTACCAAAAGTGAGTTTTTGTCAACAGCATATAATTGGGTCTTATCTATATTCAATCTGCTAACCTCTGCCTAATAATTTTGAATGTGCTTATTGATAAGTTAGATTTAAGTCCATCATCTTGCTATGTGTTTTTCACCTTCCCCATCTTTTATTTTCCTTATTTTTTTCCCTTTCTCTTTTCTTTCAGATTTTTAGTTTTTTGTTGGTTTGTTTGTTTTGTAGAGGGTGCATGTGTTCACCAGAAAGACAGAGAGACGGAGAGACAGAAAGCAAGAACTCACCCCACAAGGGGAATGGCCATGCCACAATCCCTTCTCCTCCATTCTCCTCTTGGGATCTTGGGCACACATGCACACGCACCTGGTGTGAGTTTAAGCCACCAGGTCTGGGACTTGAACTGCAGTCAAATACATGAGAGTCCAGCAACATAGCTGCTATGCCAACTGCTGGTCCTGAGACTGATTAGTTTTTATGATTCTATTTTATCTCCTGTGTTATTGTCTCAGATAAAACTCTCTGTTTATTATACTCTACTTCACACATAGCTTGTAAGGACTTTATAATCCATTTCCTCTTTCCTTGGCTTTGTGTTATTTCTGTCAAACACTTTACTTTATACATCTTATTCCATTATTTTGTTTACATATTTTATTACCTTTCAAAGATATTTAAATAATAACAAGAAAAACCTAATTACTTACCCATGTTGCAATCATTTCCATGCCCTTAATTTCTTTGTGTAAATCCAGATTTCTACATGGTGACATGCTCTCTTTTTTTTTGCATGTCTGAAAAGTCTTTCTTTTGCCTTCATTTATGAAAGATACATTGACTAGGTGTAGAATTCAAAACGTTGACCATTTAGGTAAGTTTCATCTTAAAGATATTATTTCACTTGCATTGTTTCTGATGAGAAACTGCTGCTATTTTGTTGTTATTTCTCTGTAAATACTATGTCTTTTTCCCTATGACTGGAATTTAAATTTTCTTTTTATACTGATTTTGAACAATTCGTTTGTGATTTGCCTTGGTTTAGTTTCTTTATGCTTTCTGTCTTTGGGCTTCAGTTCTCCCCAATCCTTCACCTACTTTCTTTGTAAATACCATTTACATGAATATTAGACCATGTAAAATTGATCAAGAAGTCAGTGAGTCCTCATCTTTTTTTCTCCTTGTATTTAATTGAGGATAGTGTCTACTGCTATGTCTTAAAGTTTTAAAAAAATTTCCCCTGTAATCTCTAATCTACTGGTTATTGCATCCAGTATAATTTTTATCTGAGAAATTACAGTTTTTATCACTGGAACTTTATTCTGGGTCTTTAAAATATCTTCAATGTCTGTACTTAATTGGTTGGCCACAAGTAGTAGAGTTGTAGTAATTGTTTGAATGTCCTTGTCTGTTAATTCTAATATCCATGCCAGTTTTGGGTTGGTTTTGATTGGTTGATATTTCTCCTCATCATTGGCATTTTTTCCTACTTTCTTACATATGTGGGTTTTTTTTTTTTTTCCGAATTCCATACTTTGCGAATTTTACTATGCTAGATACTGGCTATTTTTGGATTTCTATAAATGTGTTTGAGCTTTGTTCTAGGGTGCAGTAAAGTTGCTTTTAAACATTTTGCTCCATTTTAGACTTGCTTTTAAGATTTGTGAGGTGGAACCCAGAGCTGTATTTAGTCTGAATTATTTCTTATTACTAAGAAAAGAACATTCTGTGTATTCTACCCATTGTCCCATAGATAAAGGGGTTTTTAAGCCTGGCTGGTAGAAATAGGCATTATTCATGGTCCTGTTCCCTCTAATTTTGCAGGGTGGTACTTTCCTCATATGCATTTGGTGATCATAACTCTGCTGAATATTCAAGAGAGACCTTCTGTAGATCTATGGTTTTCCTTCTCTGTACAGCTCTCTGCTTTTCAGTACTCTGTCCTGCAAACACAAGCTGTCTTAGTCTCTAGGAATCTCATTTCCATCTTTTTTTCAAAGTCCACTGTCTTCCTGTGCCTGGATTTCCTGCACAGGGACTTGAAAACCCTTCTAGGACGATCATTTGTTTACTGTCTCTTTGGAATCACTTTTGTTGTTGTTGCCTGATATCCCATGTCTTAAAAACTGGTTTCATGTAGTTTGTTAATTATTTTGGTTGTTCCACAAAGGAAGGTAAGTCTGGTCCCTATGATTTCACCTTAGCCAGTAGTATAAGTATCTCTGGCTTTAAAAATTCTAATACTATATTTGACCATTCATTTGTAGAACATGCTTTAGTTATCCTATCCTATTTGCAAAAATCTCGAGTGCAAGGACCAAGCTGAATTTATCTTTGTAGCCTCAGACAGAAACAGGACTTTGTTTACAGTAGGTGCTTGGTAAGTTGTTGGTAAGTTGTATTGTAATAAGACAAATAGGTAAAATTTTCACAAAGAAGTACTTTTTTGTGTTATGTGAGAAAGAACTATCTAACTGAGAGTTCATAATGGAATCTTAAAAAAGAAGTAGTGATCTTTCTATTAATGAAACTGTTAGACTTTGAACCAGTGTCACCCAAATTTTTATGTTTAAGAATTTGGTCTTAATGAGTGATGATTTAATGTCCTCCCGAAATTCATGTGGTAGGACTTAATTGTATTGATTATATAGGTGTTAAGTTAAAACTTAATTACTTCATGGTGTCCCAGGGTAGAGCCTGTGGGTGTGATAATGTCATTAGTGTGGGTCCTCATGACTGAGTTCTGGTGGATATATAAGCAGAGGGACTAAGACCAGAAAGAGAGAAAACATGGATACAAACCACTCTGCTCTGCCACACTCTCTGCTCTGCCGAAAGTTCTGTCTTTCTCTATTTTGTGATGCCTTTGACCTTGATGGCCACTAGAATCATAAGTTTTCTGAATAAACATCTATTTTGTTGTAAGTCATCCAGTCTTAGGTATTTCTGTTAGCGATTCAATATTAAACCAAGACAGGAAGAGTTCAGGCAGAGCAAAAACAATAATTTGCTAGGCATCATCAAAGATCTTGAGTATTACCTAGAGAAAACCTCAGTTTGGTGCCAGTTTTCCTTTAATACCTCTCAATCTTAGTCTTTGTCAAATGTGGAATTTTATAACAATAACTGAGGATTCTCCAGATTATCATTTAATTCCAAATGACTATTTTTCCAGATTTCTTATAAAAAGATTATTGCCTGGGACCAGCAGTTAGTGTAATGGCTATGTCGCTGAACTCCCATGTAGTTGACCGCAGTTCGAGTCCTGGACCCAGTGGCTTATACTCATGCCAGGTGCGTGTGCGTGCGTGCCCAAGATCCCAAGAGGAGAATCAAGGAGAAGGGTTTGCAGCATGGCCATCCCCCCTGGGGGGTGATTTCTCACTTTCTGTCTCTCTGGCAAGCGCACGCACCCTATAGCAAAAACCTCTCAAAAAAAAAAAGATTATTGCCCTTAAAACTTTTCAACAGCTGCACTCCCTATTGTCCACAGAACACTAGGTAACAAGGAAATATGGCTACTATTATCCCCAATTGGCTGAAAAACAGAAATATATGGGGTTAAGAGGACTTAAGTTTTAAGACACATAGTCCACTACAGAATTAAGTCAAGAAGACAGATCTCTAAATGTAAGACAACATCCTTTCCCTTTGGTGATGCCTTAGAATACCACAGGAGGTTTAAAAAGTCTGATTATTATTTTGTGTGTGTGACTTTTAAAGAGGAGGCAGGAACAAAGACAAGAGAACAACTATAGGACTCAGATAACATGACAAGTGCTTCCATCATAGAAAGATTGAAATTGGAGTTGTCCTGTTATAGAGGTTAAACGATAAGAAAATGGAGTAGGGATCCCTAAAGCCCTGTTCATCTGGAAAATCTAGGCAAGCACTGAATTAACTTGGATAAGCAGGGGTTCAGGTGAGTCAGACAGTTTTCAAAGTAAATAAAACACATCTAGTGACACAACCTCATTTCAGATCATGGAACTTCTGGATAAAAGAATTTCAGTTAATCAGGACTGTACAGTGTAAACAAACACAAGGAACACTGGATGCAGAGGGACTCATTGAGAAGATTCAAGTAACAAGGAAGCCTGGGATCTATAACCACGTTCTGTTTGGCTTTGAATGATTAAATTTCCAAAATTTAGCTGCATAGGATAGTAAACTGTACAGAAACATTGAGCCATTAAATAATCTATCAAGACCACATCATCAAATGACAAAATGTGTTGAACTTATAAATGTGGGAGAGTGCAGGGCAAAGTAAAAGTTATAAAAGATAAGACTGGAGCATCTTGCTTATTGTGGAGGAGCATGGAGAAAGGGCAGGAGGGTCAAGGGAGGAAGGGGCTGCAGGACTTTTTCAGGTGTAGCAATTAGTCTTTAGGGTTCCTTGCACCCTAGAGCACAATGGAAATGGGCAAGAGAAGCAAAGGGCTGAACTAGCCTGGAGTATTGAATGGGAATACACAGAGCTAGTAAAAGACAGTGTGCTCTGTGCTCCTCCACCTCCTTGCCCCCACTTCTGTCTTCTGTCTCTAAGACCTCAAGCCCTCTTACCATCCAGATAGGAATCTCAGGCCTAGGTCCCAGTTAGGTAGAGGCAGGGCCCTGGAGGCAGGGAGCAAAGGGGAAGAAAAGGATTAAAAATTCACGGGGAGAAAGAAATAGAGATGGTTTATCCAAGAGGAAAAAGTGATGAATCTTTGGCCAAACCAGAAGGGAAGATAATGTGTAGGGGTGGAGGCCCCATTTCTGACTTATTTTACAATCTCTATAATGTGATTTCTCCCCTGGGTTGAAGGCTGCAGGAACATGAGATCATTTTTGCGAGAAAAATATTCCCTTTTTAAATTGCCTTTCCACATTCTAAGTAAATCTAGAGAGAGCCTCAGTTTGGCACCAATTTTCCTTTAACACCTCTCAAACATTTCCTAATCTTCTACCATCTTTCCTTAACAAAGAGTCAACAGGCCTTTCTTTTATGGGCCCAGATAGGCAAACTGTGGTTAGTTGGAATTCAGTTACAATGCTTGGTTTTCATAGTATTTCTACCAATGGCAAGTGATCTGGTTTTACATTTTCAGTAGCTATAATTTTCTTTAAAATGAAATTTGAAGAAGTAATTTATTGCATTGAAATTAAAGCTGGGTGGTTTAAAACTAATTGTGAAACAAAATTTATCATTGAATAAATGTAAAGAAAATGAAAGGATATTTTAGTAGGAATCAAATTCAAATCCCTGGTCTGGGAATCGGAAGTCTGCCATGCCTGAGTGAGATTTTTGGGTCATAGTGATTCCATTTTTATTGTTCTTAATTAGAGACATATATATAGCTGCTAGCCAGAACTTACCATGAGATGTCCAAATTTTTAACATATGATGGTACTAAAGTTTTAGTTAAAGGCAAAGAAATATGTTTTAGTGAAACCATGCAAATTTAACACACCAAGCTCAGAATTACTGAAAGGTCATATGAAGACTCTCATCTCATAGGTGCTCTTGGGTCTAGCCATTGGACTAGATTATTTCTCAGGGACCATCTAGTTCTTTTTTTTTTTAGAGGTTTTTGCTATAGGGTGCATGTGCTCACCAGAACGACAGAGAGAGATAGAGAGACAGAAAGCGAGAAATCACCCCCCAGGGGAAATGGCCACGATGCAATCCCTTCTCCTCTCAGGATCTTGGACACACACGTACATGTACCTGGCATGAGTTTAAACCACTGGGTCCAGGACTTGAACTGTGGTCAACTCCATGGGAGTCCAGTGACATAGCCATTAAGCTATCTGTTGGTCCTAGGGACCATCTAGTTCTAAAATGATGTGCCAAATTTCAGTTTGAAGATCAGCAAAGGCAATGATCTGATAGAAAGAATAATGATAGATTATTGTATTAAAATCTTATTATTCAGGGGGCTAGCAGATGACATAGCAGTTACATCGCAGAACTGAGATTTGAGTCCTGGATCTGGTGGTTTGAAACTCATGCCAGGTGCATGTGGGTGTGTGCCCAAGATCTCAGAAGGAAAGTGGAGGACAAGGGATTGTAGCATGGCCATCTCCACTGTGGGATGATTTCTCACTTCCCCTCTTGCTGTCTCTGTCTCTCTCTTTGACAAGAAAAAGCACCCTAAGGCAAAAATACCTCTTTAAAATAAAAACTCTTATTTTCCTTAGTCTACCTTGTCTGTCAAGTAGATCACCTGGAATGAATCTACTTAAAACCAAGCCTAACCATTTACCTTGTCACCTAGACCTTCTATTTGAAGAAAGATTTCCTCATCAACAATTTTTATCACTTTTTTTTTTAAAAGGTTGAAAAAACTAGCCAAACTAGTTGAGATAGGTAATGGATAAAAGCTGGTTGACTTTGTTGGCATACTTCTGGTCTTGAAGGGAGGGCCTACATCTCCTACCTCTCTACAGCTTCTCCCAGTTGGCCTGCCTAAAGAGTTTCTTATCTGCAGGATGTGTCTGAGAGCATCAGTTCTCTGCATTTCAGGGGAAACCACAGGGATTAGGAGAGGAGCTTGAGAAATTGACAGCCTGGGTTCAAATTTCAACTCCCCCAGGGAGCCTCTATTTTATTTAAATTTTCACATTTACCTAGCATAATAACTCAGTTAGGTAGGTTCAATTTAAGGTCAGTTACTGTTACGCATAACACCTTTGTGTGAATTAGAGCTCAAGCCTTCTTTCTCAAACCAAACCATACACACACACACACACACACACAAAGCCCACAGAAACACAGCTACCTTGAACTGAGGGCAGTTTCAGTTTACCAGTCCTAGGGTTTGGCAAGCACAGCAGGGAGATGATCTCATCACCACCTTCTACTGCACTTGCACTGGGTGCTATTATGAGAGTTTCAGCCTAGCAGCCCTACACAGTGGCTCTGGCAGTTATCACCATTTTATAGCCAGAGGAGGTTAAATATTTGCATTTTAGAAACATCATCCTTGGAGCAGACTCATTGCATGGTGGTTACATGAGCTGGATCCCACATGGCTGACCACTGGTTCAAGTTCCAGACCAGTAACTTAAACACACAGGGAGTATGTGCCTGTGTGCCCAAAATCCCGATAGGAGGGGAAAGTGAAGAAGGGATTGCAGTGTGACCATACCCCATAGAGGGTGCTTTCCGACTCACTCTATCTCTGTCTCTCTCCACTGAATATATGTATCCTCTAGCAAAATTTTAAAAAATGAATAAATAAATTTTAAAAAACCACCCTTGTTTTATAGAAAATAGACTGGAGGAGCATGAGGCTGGATGCAAGAAGTTGTCAGAAGGCTGTGGTAGCTGTGTAGGTGAGAGAGGAAGGGCATTTATGACGTGGCAGTAGGGACAATGAAAGGTGAACAGATTCCAGGTATGTTAAGGAGAGGTGAGAAGTCTGGGAGCCGCTGTGAGGGTTCAAGAGATGATGGTGATGACAATGATGATATTAACAGGGCTATAGGGGGCTAATACCCAGGGCTCTTCAAAACATTCATGGAAAATGCATATTATTAAAAAAAACTGCATTCATTTCCAAAAAAAATTTGCACTAAAATAAACTTGTACTTTACTTCTATTTTTTGCCATGAACTTTTTGTAGTATTCTCATGTTTCATAGGAACTAAGTTACTTGTATAAAGTGCTTCCAGTCCAGAAAATTGATGGCATTTCATCCCTGCTTGTTTGCTGTGAGGATTATATAACAAATGTGACCAAGCCATAGTAGTTCCTTTATAAATGGAAAATATTGTTATTGTGCAGCCAATATTTGAAATTCCTTTGCTAGTTAAGAAGCCCTTGTTTATAGGCATGGACAGTGGGAGATGGGGTAGGCAGTGGATTATAATTAAGACATCATTTAAGTTACAATTATGACAACAGTTTCCATCACTAGCTGAGCAATGGATTTGATTACTTCATAATTTTGGTAAGTTACAGATACTCAATCCTACCTCCATTCTGTGGGTTGAAGTTGGGGTCTTGGTATCTATGTTTTAAAAGCTGCCCAAGTAGCCAGAGTTGAGAAACACTGAGTTATGCGAAGAGTCTTTGGAATTAGACAAATCAAAGTGAAATTCTAGCTCTGAACTTCACGGTATATTTTCCCTGGTCTATACTTCTGATTTTCCATTGTGGAAGGACTAAAATACCACCCCCTTGAGGTTGTGTGAATAGTAAATGATGCATGTACTCCATGGTACCTCTGGGGACATCTCTGTTCATACCTAGCTTACATGGTGCCTTATAAATAAATAAATAAATAAATAAATGTGGCTGCTTGACTATGGGGTCAGGAAACAGAGACTTAACTGAGCTACATGGCCAGCCACAGGATTGAGAGCTCCACATCCATCAGCTTGTTTAATCTTTACCCAAAACGTGCTTGTGTCTTTCACAGTCACAGAAATCAGGCCCAGGGAGCAAGTAAGCTTCCCAAGGACACAAAGGATGAGAACTAGGATTTGAGTCTGATTTTGTGCCTTTCTGCCTTGCACCAGGAGTCAAATTAAGGCCACTGAAAATTATTCTGGAGAAAGACTTGGTATAAAAGTGATGCTACCAGGGAGAAGAGCCTGCCTTCCTGCTTCGTACTATGGACTACTGGTCTGAGCTCCATTGTGAAGGGTAAGGGAGTAGCTAGCAGCGGCCAGAGCAGTATGCAGCCTCTCAACAAGAGCTCAGTGGTAGGGAGTGGGCAAAGAGGAGAGAAGGACAGGAAGCCAGAAGCAGAGTGGGTAAAGATCAGGGTGGGCAGAGAATCCCATATCTAGCACATGGCTAGGGTAATAAACATGAGGACATCTTCATCTAGTACAATGGCTGGTAGATAGTAAGTATACAGTAAACATTGTTTTACCTTTTTTCTTCATTTAGAGCTGCTCCTACTTCTAAGATAAGAGCAGGATGCCATTCTCTTCTGTTGGCTTCTCTGCCCATCCTTCCCCTTTGTGGGAATTGCTCCTTCTGTTGACATGTTTATGAAGATAGTCATGTTCACATGATGTTACCTTTGGTCTTGAGGGAATTTGAAAGGACTGTCCATTAGAAAAAAACAGCTCTCTGGCTTTAGAGACTTTGACTTTCTACTTTTCTTGTGTGCTTGCTTGTATGAAAGTGGGACCTCCATTTCTGGCCAGATACGATTGCATTTGGGTACTGTATTGGGGCTGCCTGGGAATGCCAATTTCTCATAGCAAATTAGAAACCAACACTAGCAGCTTCCCTGCTAAGAAAAAAAAAAAAATGACATAATTCCTTCTGCACCACTGCATTAGGCAGATTTTTTTTTTCTTTTCCTGAACATACTGTAGATCCCAAGTGGTTTAAGCCATAGTGCCTCTCACACAATATGAAATTGCTACCAAATTTAAATAAATAATAAATTCTGTGTTGTGCTAGGAGAGTTCTCCTGCCAAAAACTCTCACACAATTAACACACTAGCAGAATGTGTTGCTAATTTCATGCCACCGGAGTCTTTTCTGCTTCAGAATATAGAAACAAAATCGGGTCAGAGCTCCAATAATAACAGGATTTTGTTAAAATATACAGCCCAGCATTGTAGATATGTTGTAGCCATGGGTGAAAAGTAGAATCACAGCGATGCATGAAATAGCTTACTGCTGCAAATAGAACTGGAAGAGTTTGTCGCCACCGTCTCTGCAGAGAGAGAGAGAGAGGGTGAGAGGGAATTCAGTTCCAAGCCCAGAACTGTCCAGTTCTGTGGGAAATAGCATAATTATTAATGTTTGTCCATCCGCATTCATATAAAAAGGAACTAGGGAAACACAAAAGCCAGTCAATCACAGACAGAGTTCTGATCCCCTTACTTTTCTCTCCCATCTCTTAGCCTTCTTACACAGGATCTGGTCTTTTCCATAACAAAAACAACGATAATGAAAATATTTTGGCAGCATTCAGGCCTTTCACATCATGACCCTGACCTCCAAATCAATTTTCTTTATTCTTAACCTGACCTTGGCATCCATTCTCCCTGGCGTTCAATATTAGTTACAAAATCTTGAACTCCCCGAGACCTTCCCTCCTCCCCGCTGGATAACCAAGGCAGGCCACACTGGTGAAGCTCAAGAGAGGAAAGAGAGAGGCTTCTTGACAAAGAGAAATAATAACAAGATAAACAAGCCCGATGTGTTCTACAGGAGTCTCATTTGCACCAAATGCCATTAGTCCCATTATTTACTCAGACGCCAGTGGAGGCAGCCTGGGCTCCCTGCTTGCATCGAGTGCTTTGGATAACACCATGCATCACCAGGCGGCTCTGGCGCTTCGCTTAAATAGTGATATGTAAGGTAGAGCGTGTTACATTTCATCCATCACCCATGGGCTTGCCGAGTGCACAGACTGGAAAAATTGTGCACATTTCTCCGTTGCTGCCTGCATTAATACTAGAAAGGGAGTGAACTGAAAAGAGAAAGTGCCAATTTCAGCACACATGTTAAAAAGAGAAGCAAAGAATAGAAGGAAAAGAAAGCATCTCCCAGACTAGATGCTGAGCGGTGTGGGGGAGGCTTTTAAAGGAGAAGACTGCTTTTCAGAACTCTGTGCATTGACTACAAGAATAAGGACCCAGGGAGACAAGAGTTGGGGTCAGCATACATTTAGGAGAAGAAGTTAGCTGGCAGGGGCTATTTTTCTGCAAATTAGTTTTCTCTCAAGGGTAACAGTGGGGGAGGAGCAGAGGAAAATGAATTGGAGCCTGGTGAATAATCGTGTATTGTTTGCCTGGTTGTGGTGACCTCTGAACTGATGCTCCAAGGAGTCTTCCAGGCCTCCCTTTCACACAGGCCCAGGGTGGGGAGCCTCCCACAGCTGTTGTGAGTATCCCGAAGGGGCAGTGATGGGGACAGCAGTGTGGCCCCACAGAACAAAGGTCCACAGAGCGTAGGCTCCCGGTGGCAAGAAAGTCACAGGCTGCTGGTCATTACAGCAGGCCTCAGGGCTGGATAGGTGGCCGGCAGGACAGTAAGAAGAGGCAGGGTCCACAGTGTGCTGGCCACAAAGAATTGAGGCAAGGGGCCAAGCGGGGAAAAAACCAACAATGGTAGCAGGAAATGATAGACCAGCTTTCGTGGGAGATTCACAGAACTGAGCTCAGCAGCCTTTCAAAGAGTCCAGTGCAATGGAATTCTTGTAGGATGTTTATAAAATAGAAGTGAAGCAGCTCATCTAAAAGTATTTGTGCCTCATTGTTTCCAAGTTCAGATTCTGATTGGAATGCTCGGCATCATGTTCTTTCTTCAGACATTTTATCATCCTGGCTTTGGCACTGAAAATCACCTCACTGTCTACACCAGTGTTCTTCTGTCCCCCTCCAAGTCCCCCAGTTGTGGAGAGGCTGAAAGTACTAGGAGGCAGAGGGAAGTGGCCCTTCATGAAGGAGAGTCTTCTTTGAAGCCCCATACTTGTTTATCTTTTAAAAAGTACCTAAAATGGATGTATTGAGCAGTTGTCTAAAATAGTTAACAGTACAGATGTTTTTAAACTTCTTAGTTCCTCAGTTGTAGGCTATTGTTTTGAGATGCCCCCCCAATCTCTATCAAACACAAAAAGAGGACAGCCACCTATTAAATACATACTTTAAGAAGAATCCAGCCTAACTTTCTGATGCTTCAAATGTAAGAAAAACCCATGTCATAAAATCAAGGAAAGAGAGTCAAAGTAATCTAAGAAAATGGAAATTTCAGGAAGTAGCAACTGGTTTTCATGGTGGCTCCGGATACACTGGGGCATACCCCAGTTGGCAAAGCATTACAGAGCAGACAGCTATTATAAAGTGCTGAAAACCAGCCGTCCCTGTTGTAGCCACCTTGTAATAAAATGTTGTGTCGTATTCACTCTGGTGCTGTCAGAACACACTGTAGCACCAGGCACACAGCAGGTGCTCAATAAATATTTGTTAAATTAAAAGTTGTTGATAGAGCTCTGCATTCATCATCCCCTGTAGGTAGCCTGTGGCAGAGTGGTGAGTCTGGGGGAGAGACATCTTTTACTCCTGTGGAGTGACAGGTGCCCTTGCTGGGAGGGCGTAGAGAGCTGGAGAGCAAGTAGCTACTCCCGCCTGCGTCCAGGCACCTGGCTCACTTATCTTCTCTGCCTCTGGCTAGATGCACAATTTGGGGATCTACCTTCTCTGGGTTTCAACATCTTTGGCAGAAGGAATCATCAAGTACGACCTTGTCAAAGATTTAGTTTAAAAATTTTACAATTTGATGGAATTGGATTTATTTCAAAGGAACTTCCTTTCTCTCCTGTCCTCCTGGGATGATGCCATTTGAGAGCCAAAGCAAGGGGGGAAGGGTGGGAAAGAGGGATCAGCTTGTGTCTTGTCTCCACTGTGCCTTCCTGGTTGGAAGGGCAAAGAGAGCCAGGAAGGGTTCCTTACCTAAGAAGCTGTCTACCCTGGTGCACTTGGCCTTTCTGGGAAGAAAAAGCTCAGAACCGAAGACATATTGTAAAATGTGGTGGAAAACACTACTGGTTACTCTATCATGAATTCGCCTTAGACTAGGTAATTTACAGAGCAGAGCACAATAATTCAGTCTTCCATTCCCCTTGGCCTACCCCCAGCAGTCATCCCTCAGGTGCGGCTTACTTAGCACAGGTTATCTAACCTTGTGCGAAGTGAGCAGACTCAGGTCAAGTTTGTGTCACGTGATATCGGCTCAACGTTTCATTGCCATAAGGTTATCTGTTAAAATGACCCAGCCTTTGAAGTCAACTACCCAAATCAGCTGGAGCAGGAAATGAGAGGTGATCACGGTTTTACAATTTCAGGTTTTAAACGTCAGGCAGACAAGCACAATTTTATTTCATTTAGTAAAAAGTAAAGTTGGTGATTCTTCAAATGAAAAGTGCACTGTTTCCCACTTGTTGAAACCCTAAATTCTTAAAAATAGATAAATCAGGAAGCCATGTTTTTAATTACAATAGGAGTTTGCTTTCTGCAGTGATTCATTTGATGCTTCCAGTTTTCAAGAAGAATTTAAAGTATTATTTACTCCCCTTCCCCCACTTTATAAAACCAAATAATAGACATTTGAATACGTTTCAGTAGCGATAAAACAGGGGACGCTTATATTTTTGACTTAAGATCCCTTTTCTGAAGTATGGAAGCCTTGCAATTCCATTATATGGTTGCTCACTCATGTATTCATTCAGAAAGTATTGATCAAGTCCTAATATATGACAGCCATGGTGCTAGTCCTGAGGATATATCCTGATCCCTGGACACTTCTCTTTTTTTCCTCTCCACAACTCCCTCCCTCTCTGTGTCCCAGAGGCTGGGGGAAATTGTAGGTCTGATCCACTGAAAAAGCGACTAATTCTATTAGGATGACAAGTAATGCCCTTCAAGAAGAACATTGAAATTGAAGCCATGGTAAACAGTCAACATTTTCAGCCAGAGGGTGAGGAACTTTTACTCTTGGAGATTGACCTAAAGTGGTTCCTTGGACTGAAAGCATTGTGAACTTGTTAGAAAAGCTAATCCCAGGGGCCCTGGCCCTGACCCACTGAATCAGAATCTCTGGGGATAGAGTTCAAAAAATTGTGTTTTCACAATACTCCAGGTGATATTTATGCATATTAAAGCATGAGAACCACTGTCACAAAGATAATCAGGTTTCACCTGGGCACAGTCCCTTTCAAGTCTTCTTTCAAATCCTTAGGGTATTGCCAATTGAGTTCCATCGCCTGCCTGGTGATATCTCTAGTTTGATCTTCAAAATCACACAAGTATCTCCAAACCAAGTCATTTATGCAAAGTTCCAACTCAGGAAGAAAAATAGCAAATTCTCAGTGATAATCAAAAGGGAAAATATTTGGACAGGTACTTTTAGGAACCGGCTATGGATCACTATGTACAATAATGAAGTTGAGCAATTAGGTTTGGAAAGCCACAGCACAGAAAATAATTAACCCACAAAGTAATCATCTTGGAAGTCCCAAAGCTAATGATTAAAATAAACCTGAAACAAATGATTGTTTAACTTTTAAGCTGTGCTTGTTTTAGCCACAGTGTACTTCAGGTGTGAGCTCCCGGGAATTCCTCTTGCCTGCTGAGAATGGCTTTAGGACAAGGGCATGTGTCCATTCTTCTGCCTCTCCTTCCCTGGGGAAGGTTGCTTCAGTATCACAAAATGCCACTCCAGTTTGGGTCTAGGGGGTGGGCTGAGTTGCTTAGCCCTGCTCAGCACTGAGATGCAGCAAACCCTTGAACTGAGTCTGCCTCTGTGGTGGGCTTCAGCCATATTGAATCCTATATAACCTTGGAGCTGAGACGCACGCTTCGTTTTCATGCAGCTTGCTTTGCACTTTCGTTGGCGGTTTGTTATTGCAAAGCATGGTGCTCCCCTCCCCCACTCGCCTCTCCATCTAAAGAAGTGAATTAATAACTAGCAAATGAGACAGAAATGAGATCTAGAAGGGTCTGGGCTTCTGAATGTCACTGTGAGCAAACAGGAGTGGAGAGAAAAGGTTCCTTTCCATCTTTATGTGCAGTGCTGTCTGTGCATTGACTTGTTTCCTGACACATGAGCCATGGCTTGAAAGGAATTCAGGCCCCAGCAAATTTTGCATTGCGCTTCAATGTGGCCTCTGGGATTGAATAAGGGCAAATCTATTATACTGTTGCTATGGAGACCCTGGCACAACTGCTGATAAAGAGTGTCTGATGTTTGGTAGGCCTTGTAGCATGGTACATACCATTTAAAGGATGGTGTGTGTGCATGTGTGTGTGTGTGTGTGCGTGTGTGTTCAGCATGCATGTGTGAATCTGTAAGAGAGCAAGTGTGCCTGTGTTGGTGGGTGGAGTGACTAGGGGAGGAGAGTGGAGGGTAGGGTGCAGTGGGAAGGAAGGAAGCAAGGCTGGTTTGGCATATCATGAAGGAATGTTCTGTCCTTTTAGAAAGAATTTGTAAATACTTTCTTGTCTTTAAAAATTAATTCTGCCTTCTAAGAATCTACATGTTAAACAGATGGGGGCAGCAGAAGATACACAGACTCTCCCCTTGGTCTAGCAAAATTAGTCTTTAATTCATCTGAAAGAGAATTAAGCTAATACAATAAAAGTGAAAACCCGCTCTTTTGCGTCCTTTGATGAATGCTGCCTCCTTTCAGCTGTCTGTCTGAGGATCAATAGCGGGCCTGTAAGGATCGCCAGCATTTGATAGAGCGGGCAAGCGAGATGATGGATTCTAATCATTAAAATGATTTTATAACCACGAAACAAAGAAGGCCGATCTTCCTTTCACATGCATAATCTCGGTTTTGCTCTTATTGATTTTGTACGTCCTAAAACCACTTCCTGTCTTGAAGGCAAATTTCTCATTCCCCAAATTCCAGCCACACATCCACTTCTGCCTTCAGTGATCAATATGGACAACTGGCGTTCCTTTTATTGGCGCCCCCTTCCTGGTTAGCCCCGGCCTGGCGAGGGGTGGCACTGTGCAGCCCCGAGTGAGCGCAGCTTCTCTTGGCTGGCGTTGTTTAGGCGCGGCGTCTCAGGCGGAGTCACCTACAGTATGCAGGCTTGAGAGCGAGCAGCTCTAACAATGGGAGGCCGGGCAATCTGCGACAGTTGATAGGATTATTATTATTACAGAGCGCAAAAAGCTTCTGCTTTCTTTTCTGCTGCTTTGCAGACCTCATAAGGCCTCTCTGTGATTTCTGCATAGTTAATTTGTCAGTTTATAAATTACCACATTATGTTAACGCTGAATGCTTCAAAACACAAATATATGCACAGAGGGCTTGAATATTTGAAGTGTTTTAGTACTATGGGGAAATAATTTTGTTGTCAAGCTGTGGCAGATATAGAACTGCTAGGGGATACATGGCCATTTCATCAGGACTGTGTCGATGATGGCCTGTGAACATCCAAGGGGGAAAATCATCTTTTATCACTATTGTGTACCGTGCTGGTCCAGATGGGGGATAAAACATGCATGAGTTGCCCGCAGCTCTGAAAATAATTATACTCATTTGCCAGAAATGTAGAAAGTGCATCCAACCAAGTTACCACCCATCATAGTGACACTCCGTTTGCATACTGATGAAGTTTAAAGCCAGAGACAATGGTGTTGGTATCAATAGTGAGGGGGGGCTGGGCACCTCCAGTGCCGTAGGATTAATAGCACCATCATTTTATATTATGCAGCATTTCACTTATGCTGCATATCAAAAGACTACTGCCTCTGAGGTTCACCTCGCTGTTTATAAGATTACAGTTTGCTTTAAGACTCCAAACATTAGCATGGATTCTTTGCAGCTTCCAGAAATGAATGCAAAAATATGTGTTCGATAAAGTGCCTAGAATGTAATTAGGATGCCATTATAAGGGCTTGCATGTGTATATTTGCGTTGGTGAGGGTGGGCGGGTATATACATACCCACATGCACACGCGTGATTTTGGAAGACTGCAATGGAATATGAGAAGATAATATGCGCATGCTAAGTCCTGGTGCTACTGCAGAGTCATTGATGAATGGGTTTTTTTAAATGTAGAAAGAGAATGAATACAAGTAGGACCCAAGAGAATAATTCTTTATATTGCAATCAGCTCAGCTTATATGTACTTGCTTTAATCGTAGAAATCAGCAATAAAAAACATAGACTTGGTTATTTAATTCTTACTGAGTAAAAGAGACTGTTTTATAATGACCCTCTAAAATATTATAAACTATGAAATTATCTTGACGTGCCTCTCATTTTTAGACAACTATGAAATAATCAGTGTGCAGCCATTACCACAAGATTAATAGACTTCTTTACATTTTTGAACCCAGCAAACATACATGTATAACCAAGAGGTACTTTTTATCATGGAACCCTGAATTCTCTTAGGTGCTCCACGGTTTGAAAATAGTGCAATCATGATGTTGTCATGATGCTTATTTTTAAGTAATGATTTTAATTAAACCCCCTAAAAAGGAAACAATTCTATACTCCTCTTATGTGGTCTGTGTTCTGATGATTACACTGGTGCAGTTTCCCATTTTACTCTGGTGTCATGGGGACAAGGATAACAATTTCCATCTCATCATGTGAGAAAGACGCTATACTTCACTCTGCACAGGGCTTCCGTGTAATCAGAGGAAGGCTTTTACTCTATAAAATTATAGGATAACCAAGAAAATCGTATTGTTTCAGCGAAGGTGGTAGAAGGACAAGAATGTCATGTAGGATGCCAGAGCATGTTATATATGGCAGCAGATACGGATTTCTCCAATCACCTGGGGCGGACTAGACCAAGAAACTCTTTGCAGGTTGTCCATCTCTACTTCTCAGAGCAGTCTTTGAAACACAAAGAGGACAGGGAATTCCCCACAGTGAACAGTAGAGAGAGGCAAGCAAGTCAGCACACACGAGGACTTCCACAGGGTAGGTGTAGTTGTACTCTGGGTAAATTGGCTACCCAAAGCTCAGACTTACAGAAATGATGCTTCTGTCTTCTCTTGTATTGGCCATAATGATGGCACTACTTGGATAATGCTAAAGTCCTCAGAACAGTCCAGACCCAGTTCTTGAGGGAAGTCCAGGTAATGCTCATTGAGTCAAAGATCATCATAATCTTCTTTCGATTACAGTAGATTACATATAACTTTACATTGACTTCCATTGCTTTTTTCAAAAGGGATTGCCATGCATGTCAGTCAATACAGAGATATCAATCTCCCCGCTTTATCATCCAGACCCAGTTCTTGAGGGAAGTCCAGGTAATGCTCATTGAGTCAAAGATCTCTGAGAAAACTAGGTGATAAGTTTATTTAAAGTTCAATGAGAAATTAGGTCACTATTTGGGTTCTAAGAACTGTTACTATTAATCAGGTTACACACGGAATTACACATGGGGCTTTGCCAAGGAGCAGATGTTTAGAGAATGCTTTACCATGTATATATGTGTGTGTATGTATTTATGATTGCATACGTATGTGTGTATACACATGTATGTGCATATATATAGATAATATATATCATATTATTAATTCTTATGTCAAATTAAATGGTTGATATTGCTACCCATTTTCCCGCTAAAGAAACTGAGAAAAGTGAAAGTTAACCATTTGTCCAGATTTATAAGGCTGATAAATTAGAGTAGTCTGAATGTAAGTCAGTCTAAGCCCTCACTGACGGCAGCAAACCTATGTGTGCCAGATCTTCAAGAGTCTGTCAACAACACATAAAGAGCTAAATACCATGCGATAGAGTAGGGAAGGTCTTTGTGCTAAGAGGAAATGGAGTTAAAAAGAAATGAAAGATAGCATTTATCAACTGATGATCTTTACAATATGGCAATTGAATATTTGAATGCTGAAAGTACTCTGAGTAAAAAAGTAGTGTCTTTTGGTGCCAACATACTTTTGGTGATAAATAAATCTGGAA
>NW_006159708.1:1999298-2004157 GCF_000334495.1 Tupaia belangeri chinensis | reverse complement strand
TCCAGATTACCATGTGAGGTACCAAATTGTTCTGTTGAATGCAACATTCCTTTAGTTTCTTTACCTTAGTGACTGTCCACATTGTGTCAGAGAAGGTATTGCAAAAGAGAGGGGGGGCGGAGAACTCTTCCTTTATTCATCCCATTTTCTTTCTAACAATTCAGTCCTGAAGTCAGGAGTTAAGATCAATAGAGTCTAGTATCTGCTCCAAAAGAAGTGGGTAGGAGTCACAGTAGACAGAGGACAGCAGCCCCTGAGGTATTGAGAGTAGGAGGGCACCTTGACACACGGCATCAGAGTCTAGGCAAGGCAATGCATGTGTCCATGCAGGGAATTGGTTTAGCATGGGCAGGCAGGCTAGTGTGGCATGAAAGTCAGTCTCAGCAGGATGAAGTGAGCATCCCTGTGTGAAGGTGGTCCAGCACGGGTTGCCAGAGTACACCCAGTGAAGGGATGGTCATGGAAATAGTAGATTGATTACATACAGGAGTACTGATCAAGTGAGTGGATCTGTTAAGGATAACACAAGCCAGATTATTTATAGTTGGAGTAGAGAGCTTCCAATATGGAAAGAGAAAACACTAGAATAAACTCTGTGGTTTTGGTTTGGAAATAGATTCATGGTTTTCAATTTATAAAAATAGATACAGAAATAAATATGACTCATGGTTTTGAAGATATATAAACATACTATCTATCTATATCTATATCTATCTATCTATCTCTATGTATATAACATACATTCTTTAGCTCTTTTTCTGAGGACCTAGGAACAGCAATCCCCACAATAGTGTTACATATATCTAGTGTCCAGATCTTGGTCCTGATATCACTCTCCACTAAAATACCTAGAACTCCTTGTAGAAATGACTGGTTCCAGGACTGGAGCAGGAAAAATACAAAATGAGCCTGGAGTACCTTGTGCCAAAAGCAAGGAAGTACTCAAAGAATGAAGAAGACATGTCAAGTCATCTTGAAGGAGATCCTACTAGCAAGACTAGTGATGGGATGACATATTTAACATAATGACATATCAAATAATGATAATAGATAAAAGATAAATGGATAATAGATAAATAGATAAAGGTTAATAGATAAAATCTATAAATAAATCCTTACAAAGCTAATGAAGAGTGTGTTGAAAGTTTGATGAGGGACTAGGTATGTATATAGTTTCAAAATATCTTCTCACAAAATTTTTATTAACTATAAAGGGGAAAATAGTAACTTTATAGGAAAGGTCCTTCTGATTTCACCTTAATCATATTATCCATGAATATTATCTGTAGTGAGACAAACAAAAATTGTGCAGTTCTTGACAAAATATATTGAGAAGAACACAGCATCACTTCATTTGTATGATATTCCTGAATAAAAGAATGGGAAAAGAAATATTGGACATATTTGAATTGAATAACATTCTATGAAATAACTTGCCTGTAGTCTCAAAGTTGTCAAGGTCATTAAAGTCTAGAAAACGTCAATGACCTGTCCCAGCTTGAAGGTTAACAAGACATGACAATTCATTGTGGTCTGTGATTTGGAATTGGATTCTTTTACTAAAAAGGACAAATCTGAGACAACTATTAAAGGTTGAATATAGTCTGAGGATTAAAGTATAGCAATGTATCAATGTGAATTTTCTAAATATTTTTTATTGCCTAGGATACATCGTACACTTAACCAGAGAGGGACAGAGAGACAGAGAGAAAGAGAGAGAGAGAAAGCACTGATGGGGCAGTCATGCCTCAATCTTGTCTCTATTTCTCCATTCTGTCAGGATTTGGGGCACATACAGACATGCACCTGATGTATTTTTCAAGTCACTGGGGCTGGGATTTGCTCTGTGGTTGGCCATGTGGGATCCAGTTCCCTTAACTCATTGGCCTGTAGGGCTGGCCCAATTTTCTAATTTTGCTGTTTAAATAGTGGTTATATAGGAGAATGTCTCTTGTTTTTAGGAAATATATATCCTAATCACTGGAACCTGTGATTATGTTACCTTATTTCCAAAAAGACTTTGCAGATGTTATGAAGTTAATATTTTGAGATAGGAGATTATAGGCCCTCCCCATCCTACAACAAGGCTGTAGGTGAGGAGCTTAAAGATGGATGCATTTGGTGTGTTGTGGTGCCATGGGGTGAGTATTTTTGAATAGATATCACATGACACCATGTAGAATGATATAATTATAGTCATACAGAATGCTTACATTAGATAAGCACCAGAAAATGATAAAACACACGCAATTATATAAATTGGGCATAATCATTTCTATTTATTTTGAATCCTACTATGAGTGCACAATAAAGTACAAATTTGTAAAAGAAATATGTAGTCTTAAGTGATTGCTAATATTTCATGTAGTGAATACTACCCAACTGCTGAAATGAGACAAAGAATGAGATAGGGGATTCCTTGTGATAGAGAAATGGTCATAAGTCTGAGCAGTCATTAAACAGGTAAGTTATAGAGTGGCTATATAATGAATTAGTAAAATGTAATTAAAATGATCTTTACAAATGAAAGAGAAAAGCAAGAGAATAAGAGAGCACAAGAGTGAGAGTGTAATGAAAGCAGAGGTTAGAATCATGCAGTTTCTGGAAGAGGAATAAGAGCCACAGACTGTGGGCAACCTCTAGAGCAGGAAATGACAAGGAACAAATTCTCCCTTATGGCCTCCTGAAGGAACTCAGCCCTGTTGACACATTAATTTTAGTTTCACAATACCCACTTTGGAATTTTGATCTCTAGAACAATAAGAGTATGGATCTGTGGGGTTTTTTTTAATCATTATTACTATTATTAGGTTTTTGCCATAGTATGCATGTGCTCACTGAAGAGAGACAGAGGGAAAATGAGAAATCATCACTCAGCAGGGATGGCCACACTGCAATTCATTCTTCTCCTGGGATTCTGGACATGCACATAGACATGCCCAGCATGATTTTTAAAAAGGTTTTGCCATAAGGCACATGCACTTGCCAGAGAAACAGCAAGACAATGAGAGAGAAAGTGAGAAATCACCCCCTGGTGGGTGGCCATATAGCAATCCCATTTCCTTCATTCTCCTCCTGAGATTTGGAGCACACATGAACATATACTCAGCATGATTTTCAAGTTGCCAGGGCTGGGACTTGAACTGTGGTTGGCCATGTAGAAGTCCAGCACCTTAATCACCACATCGATTGCTGGACCCAGATCTTCATTTTCTTGAGTCTCTAAATTTGTGGCAATTTGTTATAGCACTGATAGGAAACTATGTAATAGTTGCAAAGCACTTAGTACTGGGCAGGTACTAAGCACAAATATTTTTAAACCATTCTTATGATTGTTAGTCTTTTTAAAGTATTCAACTTACTTTTCATAGGAACAAGAGGTCTCCTTGTTTTTGTACTTATGTTTTGTGGATTTATATAATACCGGCAGACATTATATACATATCTACAATATGGATGATTTAGACAGACTTATGAATAAGCAAAATACACTCATTGTAAGCACATTGTGTCTTCTGCATTTGCCTCTATGGTTCCACCCTACTCTGTATCTCTGGAGAACAGTCACCTAGACTGCATGGTGGACTCTCTTGACCTCTCTTTTATTTTCCTCTCATTTGACCTTGAGGTATCTCTGGGAAGATTAGCTATAAACTCTAGCCCTGCCCTGATAAGGCTAGAGTTATTCATTCCATCATGGATGTTTACAATATGCCTTTCATGGGATACATCTTTATTCCTGGCAGTGGCCTAATTTCTAAATTTCTAACCTATGACCAGGTGTCCCTTTCACAGGAAACTTATTTGTATAAACCAGTAGATGCTCTTGTAGCTTTTGTTTGATCTGTATCCAGTTCATTCCTGCCAAGATAACTACTGCGTAGGAGAGTACTGTCCTGGAAAGAAGTTAGGCTCACGAGTATCTGTCAGGTAAGACGCAGAGGATGGAGCACAAGTAAACACATGAAATCACAAAAGCAGTTTTATTACTTGGTGTTTCCAAGAGAACAGAGGGCAGCACATCTTGTAGGGCCAATGAGACATGAGTGCTCAACCAGCAGATGGGAAGCAAGAAAAAGAAAGAGAGAGACTTATAGGCCTGAACCTTGATGCAGTCTAGGGTATTAACCAAGCAGGTTTCCTGTGGGAAGTTCTAACTGGTGAGTTTTCAGTGAGCCAGCAGGAGTTCTGTGGATTCACACTGTGACTGAGAACTGGTCCCTGTGGCACATGTGCAGTCTATTTCCATAGGAGAGTGAAGAGAAAAGGATAGAGAAAGATAGCAAGAGAACAAATAGAGAGGCAATCACCAGGAGGTGACTGTACATGGCAGATATCTGAGGAAGTGAAGAACTGGATATTACTTCAAGAGTAACTAAATGTTGTATGAGAAGGTTCAACTTAAATTCGAAATGGGTGTTGAGGCAACATAAAGTAATAGGAATCTTCTGCTTTTTTTAATTTATTATCATCATAATCTTGTTTATATTACATTGCATTGCATATAACTTTACAGTGCATTACATTGCTTTTTCAAAAGGGATTGCCATGCATGTCAGTCAATACAGAGACATTAAACTCCCCACTTCATCATTCAATTCTTTTCATTGTTTTTTTCTGATCATTATTATTATTATTCCAATTATTTTTTTAAAACAGTCAATCACTATTTCTCATTTTTCTTGTAAAAAGACTTTACCCATCATGAAATACTTCTCAGACTAAGCCAGTTGATAATACTATACACGTCATCATCAACAAGTAACAAGCCATATCTGTGTCCCACTAATGTCATGCCTCTCTATTTGTTCTCTTGCTATCATTCTCTATCCTCTATTCTTCACTTCCCCCATTCCACA
>NW_006159708.1:1995071-1998628 GCF_000334495.1 Tupaia belangeri chinensis | reverse complement strand
TCTTAGTCTAATATAGTCCCACTTGTCTATTTTAGGGATTATTGCCTGTGCTTCGGGAGTCTTATTTAAGAAGTCTTTGCCTACTCCAATGTCTCCCAGAGTTTCCCCAGCATTTTCCACCAGTAGTTTTATTGTTTGAGGTCTTAGGTTCAGATCCTTGATCAATTATGAGTTGATTTTTGTTAATGGTGAAAGATGGGGGCTCAGTTTCATCTTTCTGCAGGTGGATACCCAGTTTTTCCAGCACCATTTACTAAAGAAGTTTTCCTTTTCCCAATGGATTGACTGATATCTTTTGTCAAAAATCAGTTGGCTGTAAGCTTTGGAGGTTATTTCTGGGGTCTCTATTCTATATCCCTTCTGTCTTCAGGTGGTTTCTACAGAGACGTTGCACAGGAGAGCAAGGGAGGGAGGAGAGTTAAGTCGGCATTTGCCCTACCTCCTGCCTCTCTAACCAGTCAGCCAACAGTGGCTGCATCCTCCTTCTTAAGGCCACAGCTCCTGTTGGGCAGCCTTCTTTGTGGCTCAATCTAGTCTCTGGTAATTTCTCTTGCTCCTCCCAAAGGAGTAGTGGTAACAACTCCTTGCTGATGATGGTCCCTTATCCTTTCCTATCCTTTGTAGACAATGTCTTTGCAAATTCACTAAACTCTTCTCAACTGCTGCTTTGTGTGTGCCATCCTCTGCAGATACTGACTGACGTAATAAATACCCATATACTTCCACAGCAGGGAGAGAAACACACAGGAAGGTCTCTTAGTGGCTGAGTAGCCACAGATGGCCACCACACTTTGGGCACAGAGGAAGAATAGAAAGCATTGATCTAGTACATGAGCCTTAGGGAGAAAGCATAGCATGGGGGAATTTGGGAGGTGTCTTCACAAGAGAGCATTAGAAAAGATTTGTTATAAGGTTTGGGCTTATGTTCAGTGATTTGGGGGATGGTTTAGAAAGCAGGATTTTGCTCTGAATTGGAAGATGTGAGAAATCAGGGCTCTTTCTATGATTATCTAAGTAAATTTTATCTACAGGGAGGCCAGAATAGACCAAGAATAGAACTATAATTGATAAAGTAGCACTCATATTAGCTGGGAGAGGATGATGTTTAGTATTTTGTAATGTAGACATTATTCTTATATTTGTCTGACTTCGGACATAATTACAAGGGGTCTCAATTTTGTCTTGACTTATCATGGTCAGAGTGGCTTTATCTGCTGTTGATGTTCTGTGAAGTTATCTGTATTTATCAGGAGAATACCAGGGCCTAGCAGTCACTGGACCAGCTTCTGTCAGCATTAAGGTCTAGCTGGTTATAAGCACCCGTTCTTCTCAGTCTTTTTCATAAAGCTTGATATATGATCTGCATTATGGTTCAAAATGTAGATCCAAGGACACTGCACCTAGCACTACTGAAGGGTGGGGCCCAGAAGTCTGTATTTTTACTCAGCACGCTACTTCATTCTGATGCACATCAGAATTTGGAGGCCACTGATCTAAGGAGAGATGTCACCAAACCAAGGTTCATAAACCTAGATTTGTGGCAACCATTTACAGTGTGAGACATGCAGCACTAAGTCGTGAGTTTAAATTTCCATTAGTGTCAAGTTCCAGCACCTGGATGTTATAGAATTTTAACTCAGTGGAGCCAGCCTTTGAATTTACAAGGTTATCTGTGCTTATACCTCCTGAGCCATTTTTAGAAAAACCTCAACTAAGGAGGTCAACCTGTAAATGACAGAAGAGAAGGTGCTGGTCATCTATTACCATAAATCAATAAAATGTAGACACCATTTGAAAGGCTGCTGCCAAACAGAGAGAGGGAGGAGAGAGAGAAAGAGAGAGAGAGACAATAAAGGATTGCTTCTAGATTCAGTGAGAACACTTGGAAGGGTAAACTAAAATTCCAGAGACAGAGCTTTGAAAACAGAGATACCTGAAATTTCATTTACCAAGACAAACTATAGATCAGAAATAAGATGCCTTACCTGCAAAATATCTAGCACATTCATTGTGAACTAAAACACAAAAATCTTCTTCAAAGGAAAATTTTCAAGCAAAAATGCTAAGAAAACAGAAACAAGGAATTTAATGTATTCTAAAACTATGAATAGAAGAAAACTTGTTATTTTTAAATATCTTAGATGCTACATAAAAAGTATAACTAAGACGAAACCTAATAATCAACTTAGTGTTCATTAGGTACTCAGTTTTGAAGGACTAGTGAAATTCAGCTCTTTGTGATGACAAGAGGAAAGTGACTTTGGCACAGATATCACCATGATGTCAGTTATTTTTGGGGGGGATGGGTGGAGATATTTTCTATAGGGCATGTGTGCTCGCCAGAGAGATAGAAAGCAAGAAATTACCCCCCAAGGGGGTAATCATGCCACAATCCCTTCTCCATTCTCCTTTTGGTATCTTGAGCACGCATGCACACGTGCTTGGCATGAGTTTTAACCTGCTAGGTCTGGGACTTGAACTACGGTCAACTACGTGGAAGTCCAGTGATGTAGCTATTATGCCATCTGCTAGTCTCTACCATGATATCAGTTTAAGACATTTTTTTTCAATGAAATTTTCTGCTCTTTGGATGTGGAAGAACTGAATTCACATAATCAAATAACTCCACTAAAACTTTCCTAAGAGAAATTTATGTAATGAGTCTTTTTCATCTGAACAATGTATTTTACCCCAAAGTCTATTTTGTCTGCAATTTCTATAGGCGGAGAGTTTGCATCTACAGCTCATTACCATCATTCTGATAATAATGTTAAGTCTCATCAATTACTTGGGACCAAGGTCAAATTTAGCAGCCAAATCTCCTCTTTATTATCAAAAGCATATCTATTACTCTCCTTCCCAGGGTCTATTCCGCCTGCAAAAACCCCCAAAGTTCATGATCTCACTCTCTTTCTTCCTTCTTTCTCCTCTTTCTAACCCCTCATTCTGTCATGGTTTTATCAGTTACAAAATCCTACCTAATTTAAGCCTTGATTAATTCGTTAATTTTCACTTCCATTTGAGAAAGAATGTGTGAGAAAAATCATAGAGGCATAAATAAGGGGAAGAACCTGTATGTAAGAGGGTATTTCCCTCGATAAGCAGATACTGAAAACTAGAGGTGTGTGGGTCTCTTGGAATTTTAGTTCATGGGTTGGACCTTTCTGATTGAGGCTGTAATTGTGTAAGCCATGCCACTGAGATTTATTTTAAGAAAAAAATTTCAGCCAAGATAAAAAGAAAAAACATAAAACAAACATATGAAAAATAAAACAACTAACATTTTAAAAATTCCCTTTATTGGGACCAGCAGTTAGCATAATGGCTATGTCGCTGAACTCCCATATAGTCAAACGTGGTTCAAGTCCTGGACCCGGTGACTTAAACTCACGCCGGGCGCATGTGTGTGCATGCCCAAGAATGGAGGAGAAGGGATTGCGGCGTGGCCAACCCCCCTGGGGGATGATTTTTTGCTTTCTATCCCTCTGTATCTCTCTGTCTTTTTGGCGAGCACACTCACCCTATAGCAGATATATATATATATAGATATATATTTT
>NW_006159708.1:1986769-1994947 GCF_000334495.1 Tupaia belangeri chinensis | reverse complement strand
TATATATATATCCAGAATTTGGTTCTGTTACAAAATACTAGCCAAACTTTAGATTTCAAAAATTATTTCGATTTTTATAATAAACTCACTCAGAAAGCCTACCATGGTGCATAAATCTTTGACAATTGGCTCAGGTTTTATATTTCATTATGAGTGTTCAGCTCAGTTCCACAATTCATATACTGAATTTACTTTCTAGAATCAGTAAGCAAAAATTCAACTTCATAAACACAGCTGTACTTGGCAAACAAACTTAATGAGATAAAAAGGATGTATTTATTCTCTTTCTAGAGAGCATTTATAAATTAACCTTGCTTTTGAATGTTTAGTATTACGCTGATCCAACAACAACTCTCTCTTTTTTTTATTTTTAGAAAGAGAGATTTGCTATAGGGTGCATGTGCTGTCCAGAGATACAAAGAGACAGAGAGTCAGAAGGTGAGGAATCACCCCCTGGGGGGATGGCCATGCCACAATCCCTTCTCCTCCATTCTCCTCTTGGGATTTTTGGCATGCACACATATGCGCTCAGCGTGAGTTTCAAGTCACTGGGTCCAGGTTTTGAACTGCAGCTGAACATGTGGGAGTCTAGCACCTTAACTACTATACTACCTGCTGACCCCAGCAGCAACCACTATCTTAGTCTTCTTTTTTTTTTTTGCATGTGGTAGTCTCATGAAAACACAAAACTTGCAGGAGATATAGCACTTTAGAAAGGCTGCCACTCTCACCTGAGTTTCTTTATATATTTGAATCTATGCTGGTGAGTTCATATAGATTCAAAATTACATAACTACCTGGCAAATTTTTTTAAATGATCCCCTTTATCCACAAAAATGGTGTTTGCCTTAAAGATTAATTTGTTTGATAAGTACAATCACAATAGCTTTTTTTAAATGAGAATTTAATAATTTTTCCTCATTTCTTAACTTTTAATCTTCCATGAAATTATGTTTTAAGTATATCTCTTTTATGCAATTTAATTAAACAAACTCATTCTGAGTATCTCCTCCATATCAATGACAAGTTTATTCCATTTATACTTATTGTGACTGAATACATTTGGTTTTATTTCTACCACCTCATTTTCTGCTTTTGACTTGCCAAATTTTCACCTTGCTTGTTTCCCATCCATACCTTTTTTGAATTGTGTGTGTTTTATTATATTATTTGTGTATTGGACTTTCACATTCTATCCACCATATTTCTTACCCATTCCGCTCTATTTTTTTTGTCTCTATCTTATTATATCTTATAATGACTCATTTGTGGTATTTGTGTTTCCCATCCTTGCAACTTTAGGTTCTGTAGTAGAAGTTCTATTTCCTAGAGGGTGAATGCTGCCATTAGGGTATGATAAGAGTACCATTTTACCTTAAACTATGACTGCTACCAGATCTCTTAGTGAGCTGCATTTTCAGAGACCAACAGGCTAGGGAGGGCATACCATACATATTTGCAGAGCTAAAGTACGTTGATTATCAGGAGGAGATACAGCTGGGACAGCTGCTGTTTTATAATGAAGAAAAGGAATAATATATTTCATACCCAAGTGAATCATTGCACATCTCTTGATACTTTTCTGCCTACTTTGAGTGATTAATGAATAAATGCAGTAGACACAGCCTCAGAAGGACATGGTATTCAGAGGCTTTGATTCTCAGAATTTCCCTCAGTTAAGCTACTAAGACATGAGAGGTACTTGCTAGGAATGAAGATAATCTAGAATGAAGAAAACTTAGTTGTGCTCTTGAAACTAGTTGCAGCAGCAGAAACGAACTTGCTGTACTAACTTTTTTTTTTCTTTTCTTTTTTTATTTATTAATTTATTTTTTTTAACATTAATATGCTATACATTATTACAGTATACAAAATGAATTTTTCATCCAAAATACACTGTCTGTTGGCTCAATCAAGCACATCAACATACGTGTTATCAACAAACAATTTTTCATTTATGTCTTGTATATTTTGCGTTTCTTTTTTTCCATCCTTGATTCCCTATCCCTAACCCTAACTTTTCTTACGTAAAGTCACTCAGGAATTGAGTCCAACCAAAAACCTGATGATGTACTTCCTAGATGGGACAATATTATTATGTAAATTTGCAAATGTAAATGGATCTGAGTAGTTCAAAGGAGTGGACTAGAGTGAATGATGTTTTGTGCCACTGAAATATCTACCTCCTGTCCCCACTTTCAGGAGCAAGACACTCATTCTTGCTGGTATGTGCATTGGCTGCTGATGGCTCACTTCTGGGTCCCTCTGGAAACTATCTTTGGTTAAACTCTGGTTAAACTGTCCCAAATTTATGACCTCTTCCCAGTGGCAAATTGTATCCAATAATTGGCTGATGTAGGGATACAAAAAGGCCCAGTATAATTTCTAAATTTAGGATAATTCTTAAGGGCCATCCAACTCTAGAGATTCCTGTAGGAAAAACCGAGGTCTCAGTTGCAACTCTATCACATATCTTTGTGCTTCCTCTGATTAATCCTGTTTCTTTCATGTCCTTAAACATTTTGTTTCTTTGAGTACTCTTCAATAAACTACCTACATGCAAATCTCTGTCTCAGAACCTGTTTCTGGGATATTCTATTCAAGATATAACCTTTCCAGGTAATTCATAGATTACTGGGTTTCTCTTCTTCTGTTCTTGTGCCTATATCTTGGATTATACTCATCGTCAATGGAAAATTTTCTATGAAAATCCAGCATGGCCTAGTCTATAGAAGTGTTACTCCATAGTGTTTTCTCTTCACTTCAGTCAGGTACTTCAGTAATACCATTGACCCAAGATTAATTGTTATGTAAATTTCTCATTTTGACAGATCCCAAACCATGACAGAACATCTCTCTGCTAAGGTGGGCAGATTTTTTTTTCTATGTCCCTAATTATTGTGGCTATATCCCTTTGAGCATCTCAGCTTCATAAAGGGGTATTAGTTCCCATTCAATGTCTCATAGGGCCCATGGTCTCATATCCTAGCCTGATTATGTATTAAAAGCCAAACTACTAGCTATTACTAAATTTGATAACACCCATGGGAAAGCTTCAGGATCAGATCCTAAGCTTATAGCTCTTAATTTCAGGCATCTTGAGATTTTTCATTTATTTCTTGCAAGTTTATATGCATTAATATAATTTTAACATAGTGTCAGAAACTGAAATTATCAGAGAGCAGCTGAATGTTTCCTGGAGCTAGATTTTAGAAAGGAAATGGAAATTATGGGAACACTGACCTTGGAACTGAAGTAGGAGAAACAGAACTGAGAAGGAAATGGGGGGGTGGGGAAGCCAGACTAGCTCTTTCATGTTCAAGATGGGCCTTCGTTGGCTTGGCATTCACATGACAGAAACTGATCTAGAATTCTAGTGCAATTTAAGCATTTCCCGCATGGCATTGTGAGCTTCTTGAGGACAGGAACTGTGTTTTGTTTCTGGTTGTATCCATTCAACCCTGGAATCATATTCAGCACATATTAGACGTTCAGTAGATATTTATTGATGAAATGAGTCAGCAATAGAGCAGTTCTGTGCCAAACACTCAGGCATTACAAGTAAGAATATAACATAACATTATACCAATACTAGTCTAAAAGTAATAGTAAAATACGATAGAAAAGGAAAAAGTCAATTGAGCTGTAACAGTCATTTGTTCCTAGGCCCTCTAATAAATATCTATTGAGTGTCTATTATAAAATCTGGCATTGAGTTTGGGGAATATGGGGAATATCATGGTAAGCAGAAAGAATGTGATCCCTGCATATATAGAGAGGTGAGGGTGGCAAACTTCAAATGAATATACTAATGAAAAAAATTACAACATGGTAAGTATTAAGAAGAAGATGATCAAATGTTCTGTTAACCCAGGACAATACCTATTATCCCAGTGTAATTATTAACAGCAGTCCCTTCACTCTCAAAAGAGTCCCAGTTTGGATGGTGTTTCTGGCTATTACTGAGAGGCACATGGTGCTAGCAAAGGGCATAACAGAAAGAACTGCCCTACTCAGGGAGTTGAAGAAAAGCTTCCTTGGGAGAGGTAAGACAGTATTGAAAAGGGGAGGAAGGGAGTACTCAGGGAATGTGATCGTGTGTGGTTGCTGTGGGCAAACTCTGCCAGGCATACAAAACAGCAAGAGCAAAGGAAAGTGCACTCCAGGAATCAATAGACAGCCTATCTTGCTAGAGTAGCAAGAGCAAGAGGTAGCTTAAATGGGTAGAACGCATAAACCATGCAGGCCTTGTGGGCATCTTATGAATTTTGGAATTCTCCTCTTTATTTTTTAATCAAAGGTGGAGGTGAGGGAAGTGGAATAAAGATTTAACATTTTGAAAAGATTCTCTTTGACTGAAGTGTGAAGTGATTTAAGAAAGTCTAGAAGGCTAGTTGGAAAGTTACTGTACTAATGCAGCTAAGAAATAGCTTGAAATAGAATGGTGATGGAGATGAAAGAAGTAGATTTGAAATGAGACTAGAAGGCAAAATGAACAGAACTTAGAGATGGATTAGCTATAGGAATGGAGAAATAGAGAAGTATCTAGAAGAGATTTCTGACTTACACACCTGGGTGGATAGTAATGCAGTTGCTGAGCTATGGAATGCAGCTATTATTAAATGTAGCACATATATCTATCCATCCATGCATTTATCTCTTTAAGGAACCACTATTCATTGACACCTGATATATAACAGAAATGTTTACTATGAAACGTAACAAGAAGTGTAAGTACACAAATATGTGTTTTATTAGGTATTACACTTTCAGCTGCAAGTAATAGACAACTCAAGTCAAATTTGCTTAAACAGAACTGGCTCCATAATGTACTACTCAAGCAATACTGGATCTCTATGGAGTTTTATTCCTTGATTGACCTGTACATATCAGGTGTGTGTGCCCATGATCCTGGCTGGTTAGGAGGGCTATGGGAATTGTGGTATGAAACTTGTTGAGGGTGCTTGTCTTTGTCTCCCTCTCAATCTCTCTTTCAAAAGAATTAAAATAAAACTGGAAAAATTTTTGCTTAAATAACAGAGCAGAGAGCTCTAGCTGGCTAATTCAGTGGCCCTGGTGATCTCAAAAATATTGATTGTTTCAATCATTCTACCCTGCTGTAATTACTTGATTGACTTTTCCTTGACCAATACTCTTAGAACCAGTTGAAAGATTATCCTAGATCAAAATATACATAGCCATGACAATGCTCAGTAGTATAATGTCTGTTTTTCCCTATGTCCTTTTTTTCAAAACTAGGCAACTTTTCCTAGAATTCTCCTAGTAGAGTCTTCCTCCTCACATCTTAGTGCATATAATTATACAATGTTATTCCTAAGCAAGGACTGAAAAGAGTAATGGGATCGCCATGACTTGAAATAGGATGGCTTGTGAAACACATGGACAATTAGAAGAAGATGACTTGCAAAAAAATAGCTGGGATCTTGCTTTCAAGGAAAAGGGGTGAAATAAATGTTGAGGAGGCAACTAAGGTGTTTGCCATAACTACACACAGGGAAGTTATGCTGTATTGCCTTGGGAGAGGGCAGAGTGGCTCTGGAGAATGAAACAGAAGATTAGAGAAGAAATATTTCCAAGGCTCAGAAAGGTTATTAGGTTTATGTCACTCTGAAGGCAGAACCTGAAGTCTAAGATTACAGCACCACTTAAAAGAAAACTAACATAAATCCATCTTCACCCATTGATCGTCCTAATTTCAGGCATCCTTGAAATTCCTCCAAAGTCATATAAATATTGTTTCTTATTGTTTCTCAGCTTCACTGAACTGAAAGAAGAATGGTTGAATAATGTTTTGCATAAAATACTAGAAATATTTGTTATTTAGCTCTGGCTCAATCTGAGCCTGACCTGTTTCTGTCATTACAGCTAGAATAGTTCTTCAGCTCTTTCCAGACTTTTGAGTTGTCAGAAAAATAATTTATCCATCTTGTTGTCAGATTCACAGTTACTTTGCTTGACTCTAGGGGAATCTAAATGACTATCACTATATGTGGTGTGTAACTCATATTTTAAATGTATTTAATTCCAGACATCCTCCCCTCCCACACACTATAGCCAAAGACTTACCAAGCTACTGTTGCAATACCATTTCCCCCTGTCATAGAAACCTCCACCATTCCCTAAAGATCAGTTTCTTTTGGCTTTCTCTAAATGCTCACTGAAAGGACTGGTGATATTCACTGACCACAGCTACTAAATCAGCCTCCTATGTCTCTGGGCTCAGAGGTCTCCATATTTCCATATTCCTTCAAACTTCACTTCCTTGCCAACGATTCTCAAATGATTCCTTTTCTTCAAAAGAGTCTTGATTTTCCAGTGTGGCATATAACATTTTATTTTACAAAAGACCATTTTTTGGAGCTTCTCATTTTAAAGACACATCTCTGGATTTGCTTCACAACCAGAAGTTATTTTGCATGTTTCTCAATTCACCTCCTTCAGCTTTCCCCCTTACAATGGATCCTTTTCAAGGTTTTAACTACAAGCCTTAAATTACCCTCCTGATGTATGTATCCCTTTCCTCTTCCTCCAAGGAATGCTTGGAAAGGAATCCAATTGTGGGCAGATGTGAGGTCTTTCTCAAAAGCATTCTGTGTCACATAATAAGACATAGTTAAAAAAAATGATAAAGACATAGTTGTAGTTCAAATAAAAATACTAATAGTGATTTGCATGATAAGCAAGAGTGGTAATTACTGGCTTTGAAAGCATATCATAATGACTTTTTACAATTGTACTTACACTCTATTATTCTTCTGTTCTTATTCTTTAGTCAGTGTTCCTAATTACACTGCCCCAGGAAAAGCACAGAGAGGAAATATTGCAAAATACATGAGATGGTAAAACACCCTGGCAACCACAACTAGCTAGATGGGAGAGTGGTTGGTAATGCAGGGTCACAGAGCAGTAAAACAGGTTATTTCATTGACTTCTTCATTTTCCCACCCTCGAAACTATATACATAACTGTTAAAGATCAATCAATCAAGACATATTTAACAAATATCTCTTACTGGTTGCAGGGGGTTTTCTAAAAGATTTACGATTTCTTCACATTTGTTTCTAGATACAACTTAACCAAAAGATAACTAACTTGACCACAAAATGTGTGCTTTCCCCAATACCCTAAAGAATTGATTTTATTAGATTTTGCTATGTCATTTTATTGCTTATTTTATCCTTCATTGAAAACATAATAAGGAATAGAGCTATGAAACATGCTGTCTGCTGAGATGCTCTTGAAGACATTGTATATTACACTGTGCCTTTTTTTTTTTTGGAGTCAATGTGAAAACTAACATTTGCATTCTGGACACCAGGTGGTCTGTGGCTGCAGGCCCTCCCACCTGGGTCCTTTGTGCATCCCCACCCCTGTGCCTCTCTGGACTTCAGGTTGGTTTCATGGAACTTTAAGATGAACTCGCACCCTGCCACACCCCACCTGCAAACCAGATCAAGCTGGCCAGGAGTTCCGGACACCAGGTTGCCTGTGGCAGCAGGCCCTTCTACCCAGGACCTGCTCATCCTCTGGCCCGTCCCCACTTGCCTTTGGATTCTGAATTTTAGTGTTTTGAATAGCGTGCAGCACAAATGATTTTGTTTTGTTTTGTTTTTCCTTGTTCTTGAGGTGTTGCTTATTAGGTCAGTTGGAGGCTCACCACTTCTTAGAACCAGGGAGGACTTTGGGTCACCCAAGACCAGTGACAACAGTACAAGGTACTATTGAGCAACAGGTAGGCCAATCATAAGATAAATAATCAATTTTCTAATCCTGTACAACTTTTAACACTCAGAGATACCTTAAATACATTAGGAAGCAACATATAGATCACCTGATGACTAGGAACAATTGCAGAGGTTCAAGAAATATGAGCAACCAACAAAAGGCCTCTCCCTCAAGGGAAATCATCAAGCCTACATCACCCACAGTCAATACAATGGACGTTGTGGACATGTCTGATAAGGAATTCAGAATATTTGTAGTGACCAAACTAACTGAGATGGAAGAGAAAAGAGACAAGGAGCTCCAGGAGATGAGGAAGTCCTTTAATGACTTGAAAGAAGAAATGGATACCCTAAACAAGAACCAGATGGAACTTCTAGGTTTGAAGAATGTGATACAGGAAATCAAAACCTCCCTTGAAAGCATTAAAAGTAG
>NW_006159708.1:1926291-1982611 GCF_000334495.1 Tupaia belangeri chinensis | reverse complement strand
AAAAAAATTAACAAGACCCTGGCATTTGATAGAAAGTGGTCAGATATGGAGGATCTATTACTGAGTGAAGAAAGCCAGGCTATGAAAGAAAGATATTGTATGTATCCACTTAATATATACTGAGTATCTGCACTCTATGGTGGAGAGCGAACTATTGGAGGACATAAAAGCAGTGAAAATACTTAAGGAGAATAAGACAGTGTGGAATGGGGTGGAGGGAGGTGAAGAGAAAAGGATAGAGAAAGATGGCAAGAGAACAAATAGAGAGGCATGACATTAGTGGGACACAGATATGGCTTATTACCTGTTGATGATGACATGTAAAGTATTCTCAGCTGGATTGGTCTGAGAAGTATTTCATGATGGGTAAAGTCTTTTTACAAGCAAAATGAGAAACAGTGATTGGTTAAAAATATAATTGGAATAATAATAATGAACGGGAAAAACAATGAAAAGATATTGAATGATGAAGTGGGGATTTTAATGTCTCGGTATTGACTGATATGCATGGCATTCCCTTTTGAAAAAGCAATGTAATACACTGTAAATTATATGCAGTTAAATATAGTATAAACAATATTATGATGATAATAAATTTTTAAAAAACTAACATTTGATTTTAGCATTCCAAGTAGCCACATCGCTGAGTAACTTTTGTCTTCCTTCCTTTTAATATTTATAGTCTCTGTGAATCATGTCATTGGTTATGTTTCCCTTTTTGCATTGGCTACTCGATAGCTTGGATTATGAGGTTGTGGCTCAAATCTAACAAGTATCTATCCAGGACCTTATGATGTGTATGTATGTGTGTGTGTGTGTGTGTGTGTGTGTGCATGCATGTGTACACATGTGTGTGTATTGTATCCTTGCTGTGGTCCATTTTATACTTCCTTCACTCACTTTATGCTGTTTCAGTAGCCTCACTTAGTTATTTTTCACACAACAGAAATTAATTTCTTGTTCCTATAATTGTTGAATGCAGGTATTTGATAGGTGGCATCCTGTGAGGTAATTTGGGACCCCACAATCTTCCACCTTATTGATCTTACTCTAGGGTTTGGTATCTTCTACATGGTCAACATAAGGGTAAAGAGAGTAGATAAGGGATCATAGAGGTGTATGAGCTAGGCCTATAAGTGATATATACAACTGCTGCTTATGTTCTGTAATACAGCCACAATGGATTATAAAATAAGCTGAAAAACATGATCTGGAGTTGTGACAGGGAAGAAAGGGAAATGGGAATCTGAATTACTAGTCAATATTTATCACATAGCATCAAAGTGAGGTGTAAAGGAAACAACTCAGTAAGTGTTTCTAAGCTATTTATACTAATAGCATTAGCAGAATAGTTCATGTTAGCAGGAATTGTTCATACTTAATTGTTCTTGCTGGAACCTTCTTCCTCCTTGGTCTCATAAGACTATCTTCTGAACACGTCTCGTGCTTGCTTTCTTTTGTAAGTCGGCACACATATTTTACTGTATTCTGATGCCATGTTTTTAAAAAATCATCTTAAAACATTTTCCATATCTGTTTATTTGTTTATGGACACTTGATTGTTTGCATATCTTTGCTATTGTAAGTAGTGCTGCAATAAACACTGGAGATTTCTATGACATCCTGATTTCCTTTGAACATATGCCTAGAAGTGGGATTACTAGGTCATACTTCAGTTCTATTTTTACTTTTTTGAGGAAACTCCATGCTGTTTTCCATAAAGGTTATATTAATTTACATTCCCATCAAAGGTATAAAAGAGTTCTCCTTTCTTCACATCTTTACCAGCACTTGTTATTCTGTCTTTTTTGATAGCTATTCTAACTGGAGTGAGATGTTTTCTCATTGTGGTTTTGATTTGCATTTCTTTGATAATTAGTGATGTTGAAAAATGTCTATTTAGACCATTTGCCTTTTTTGTTGTTGCCATAAGGTGTGTGCACTTGCCAGAGAGAGAGAGAGAGAGAGAGAGAGAGAGAGAGAGAGAGAGAGAGAGAGAGAGAGAGAGAGAGAGAGAGACATTGAGAGAGAGAGAGTGAAAGAGAAATTGAAAAATCACCCCACTAGGGGAGATGGCCATGCCGCAATTCCTTCTCCATTCTTTCCCTGGGATTTTAGGTATGCATTAACATATGCCTAGTATGATTTTCAAACCATCAAGCCTGGGACCAAAACCACAGTTGGCCACATCGGTCATTGCCATAACTACTATGCTACCTGCTGGCCCCCATTTGCCCATTTAAAATCAGATTATTTGCTTTTTTTTGCTGCTGAATTGAGTTTTTGTATATTCTGGTTATTAATCCTTTGTTGGATGTACAGTTTGCAAGTATTCTCTCCCATTCTGTAGGTTGTTTCTTCACTCTACTGATTGTTTTCTTTGTTATGCAGAAGCTTTTTAGTTTTGTTTTTTTTCTCTCACTTTTTTTTTTTTTTTTTTGGAGAGGTTTTTGCTATAGGGCACATGCTCTCGCCAGAAAGACAGAGAGAGACAGAGAGACCAAAGTGAGAAATCACCACCCAGGGGGATGACCATCCTGGAAACCCTTCTCCTCCACTCTCCTCTCAGGAGTTTCGTCATGCACACACACGTGCTGATGTGACTTCCAAGTTGTTTGGTCCAGGACTCAAACCGCTGTCAGACATATGAGAGTTCAGTGCTTTTATTTTTAATATACTTTTTTAATTTCAAGAAAGGCAGTTTTAGCTTTAATAAATCAAAAAAAAATTGTTCAGAGAACTTTGCTTAAAACTTAAAGCCAGGAAACAGGTCAGGATTCTGTTCAAATAATAGGTACATGGATCTGTTGACAATTCAAGAGAAGACAAAAATCCTTATCTCTGTAGTACAAAGCATAGAAAAAGATCACTATTGTTTTAGTCAAAAGTCATACCATTCTATTTCACCAGCTCAGTCTCATGTACTTAATCTATCTTCTGTTGTGGTCTGGGCTTTTCTGTTTAAATTCTGGAAGATAATATTCAACTCTGGACTTGTCCCTACCATTAAGTTGGTCATTCTTTTAGATTTTTTTAAGCTTTTATTTCTGTGTGTCTGAATTTAGTTTTCCTGATATAACATTCCCTTCAGCATTTCTTGGAGAGCTGGTCTGGTGTCAGTAAATTCTTTCAGGTTTTGTTTATTTGGGCATGTGTTTGTCTTTTTTTTTTTTTCCAATGTGAAAGATAATCTTGCTGGGTATAGTATTCTTGGTTGAAAATGTTTCACTTAACATAATATATATTAACTTTGAATATAATTTTGCATTCTTTCCTTGCTTGCATTGTTTCAGGTGAGAGGTCCAACGTTAGCCTGATGGGATATCATTTGAAAGTAACTTGACATTTCTTTCCTGCCCATTTTAATATTTCGTCCCTGTCTGTGGTTTTGGTCAATCTAGCTATGATGTGCCTTGGGGAAGATCTTCTATGTGGGGTCCTTTGTATTTCTTGGATCTGGATATTTGAGTGCCTCTCTAGGTTTGGAAAGTTTTCTTCCAGGATTTCATGGAACATATTATCAATACCTTATTAGTTTCTTCACCTTCTGGGATACTGATGATCCAGATGTTTGGATGTTTAATGGTATCTAGTATTACTCATATGTTATTCTCAATTTTAGGGGGTTATTTTCTCAGGGTTTTTTTGGCGAATTTTCCTAGGTCAGAGGTTCTTTCTTCCAAATCTGAGACTCAATCTTCTGCATGATCTAATCTACTTTTGATACTTTCAACAGAAGTTTTGCTTTCCTGTATTATAGACTTCATGTCTAACAATTCTGTTTGTTTCTTTTTTATGATGTGTATCTCCTCTTTCAAATTGTGCAAGAACTTCCTCACCTTCTGAAACTCAGTGTCTTTTTACCCCCCCTCCGCATCTTCTTGAGTTCATTGTCTCTATTCTCTTGTATCTCTGTTAGCTTTGTCACTGTGAATATTTTAAATTCTTTATCTGACATTTTGATGAGTTCCCTTGTATTCTCTGTGAAGGAAGAGGAGCTATTCTTTTCCATTAGTGGAGAGATATTTTGTTTCTCATATTCCTTGTGCCTCTGTGGTGGTTTCTGGTAATTTTATTGATTATATGTTTTTTCCTATTTTTTAGAGGTAAATCTGAGCAGAGGAATGCAGAAGGAAGTGACCTACAGTATGACTTCTGGCTAGACCAAGGAGCAGGAGGGTGAAGTCTGGGCAGAGGCTCTTCAATGGTTGAAATCCCATTTGGAGTAAATTTTAAAATAAATTGTGAGACTATGAGGTTTATTTCTTATTTATGTTTTTAAATTTTTTCATTTAATTATTTAATATATTTTATGTATTCAATCACTGTATATCATGCAGCATGCAAAATTAATTTTTCCAGCATGAATACACTGTATATTAGTCCAGTTACAGATATTATCATACACGTTATTATCAACAGGTAATTTTACATTTTTGTGACCTTTAACTGTTTTGTTTCTTTGTTCCCCCTTGATTCCTTTCTCTTACCCTCCCTCATTTCCCACCCTCCTCCCACACTGTCTTCAGTATCCACAATTGTTCTCTATGCTTTTATATCTTCCAATCTTTCAGTTTCTTCCATAGAGTGCAAATATTCAGTATATATTGAGTGGAGACATACATTGCTTCTCTTTCATAGTCTGGCTTCCTTTGCTTAGCAGTAAATCTTCCATATTTGTCCACTTTCTATCAAATGCCAGGGTCTCATTGTTTTTTATGGCTGAGTAGTATTCCATAGTGTACATGTGCTACACTTTTTCAATCTATTTTTCTGTTTGTGAATATTTGGGTTGGTTGTATGACATAGCAATTGTGAATAATGCCACTATAAACATGACTATGCAACTATTGTGCAAGTATTGTTTATTTTAATTTTTTGTATATGATCACCCAATAATTTTAACATCATTTGTTGGAATTCTCCATCAAATTACCTGTATACCTGTCAAAATAAATTGATTGTATTTATGAGTATCTATCTCTAGAATTTCTATTCTGTTCCGTGTGTCTATTGTCTATTATATGTGTCTATTCCTTTACTAGTTTCACTGTATCGATTACTATAGCTATAGAGTAAGTTTTAAAATCAGGCAGCATGTTTCCTCCACATTCATTCTATTTCATAATTACTTTGACTTTTCTTTTTTTGGGGGGGGGCAGGGAGAGGTTTTTGCTATAGTGCGCATGTGCTCGCCAGACAGACAGAGAGTCAGAAAGTGAGAAATCACCCCCCAGGAGGGATGGCCACGCCACAATCCTTTCTCTTCCATTCTCCTCCCGGGATCTTGGGCATGCACGCACACACGCCCGGTGTGAGTTTTAAGCCACCAGGTCCAGGATGCGAACCGCGGTCGACTACGTGGGAGTCCAGCGACATAGCCATTACGCTAACTGCTGGTCCCTACTTTGGCTTTTCTAATTCCATTACCTTTCCATATAAATTTCAGAAAGAGCTTGTCTATAGCCACAAAAATTCTTTCAGGATTTTGATTTCAATTGCATTATATCTATAGATCTATTTGGGGAGAATTGACATCTTGACTATTGTGACTCTTCCAATCCATGAACACAGTGTATCTTTCTGCAGTTCAGCTTTCTTGAATCATAATTTTCCCATTTTGGGCATACAGATTCTGCAAACGTTTTGTTAGAGCCATGCCTAAGTATAAATCATTAATTTAGAAATATCGTAAATGACATTACTTTTGAAATTTTTATTTCTGGTTGTTTATTGCCAGTACATAGGAAAAAAAAAAAAGAGAGAGAGAGAGAGCTATTTGAGAGATACTGTTTTGTAGTGTTTTGTGTTTTTTTTTTTTTCTTTGTTTTAGTATCAGGGTAATACTGGCCTTGTAAATGCATTGGAAAATTTTCTCTTCTGTTTTCTGAAATAAATTGACTAGAATTAATGTGTTTTTTGCTATAAGGTGCATATGCTCGCCAGAAACACAGAGAGAGACAGAGAGACAGAAAGCGAGAAATCACCCCCCAGGGGGGATGGCCATGCCACAATTCCTTCTCCTCCTTTCTCCTCTCAGGATCTTGGGCACACACACACGCGCGCGCCCAGCATGAGTTTAAAGTCATTGGGTCCGGGACTCGAACCGCAGTCGAGTAAATGGGAGTCCAGCAACATAGCCATTATGCTAACTGCTGGTCCCAAAAAGTCTCACTCTTAATACACATGATTTCAACATCGAGTTAATAATAGAGCAGATTGTTGTGACCTTTTTTCTCTTCCTATTTATTTCAGCTCATAATTGATAAAATGATTGATTTGTGTGTTGACTTTTATCCTCTGAACTTGCTGAATTTACTTATTAGTTTCACAAGTTTTTCTCTAACTTTCCTGGGAATTTCCACATGAACTATCATGTCACCTGGACTAAAGACAGTTTTACTTTTTGTTTTCTTTTAAATCTATATGTCTCTTCTCTTTTTCTTAGTATATCAAACTGACCAGGACTTTCAATAAAAATTTTAACAGGACTAGTTTAAATGGACATCTTTACCTTACATCCAGTATTAGGGTGTTAAGAATGGAACTTTTCATCATTTAACTATCATGCTAATTGTTTTTTCTAGATGCTTTTTATCAGATTGAGAATGTTTCCTTTAGTTGTTACTTTTTCATTTTTTTAAATCGTAAGTGAATATTAAAATTTTGAAAGTGTTTTGTTTGCATCATTTGATATTATCATGTGTTTCTTATTCATAAGTGTGTCGAAATGGTGGATTAAATTACAAGTTTGAATTCAACCTAACCTTGAATTTTGGATATTGGTCCAGCTTTTCCTTCTAAGATATATCGTAATTGATCATAGTATATTATTCTTTTTATTACATATTGTGTGGTTTGATTTACTTTTATTTTATTGTGTCAAACATCAGAAGAAATATGGTTTATAGTTTTCGTATATTATCCTTGTCTCTTTTTGGTATCAAGGTAATGCTGACCTCATAAAGTGGATTGGAAAATATTCTCTACTCTTCTGTTTTCTGAAATATATTGCACAAAATTGATTTGTGTTTGTGTCTGTGTGTGTTAACCAGTGAAGCCATTTGGGTCTAGAGATTTTTCGGGAGAATTTTAACTATGAATCTATCTTTTTAAAAATAGCTGTGTACATTAGATCCACAAAGAATGTCTCTGATACTTTGGGATTGTGTTAAATATGTAGATTAATTTGGGTAGAATTGCCATTTTGATTACATTAATTCTTCTGATCCAGGAACATGGAATGTTCTTACACTTTTTTGTGTCATTTTCTATTTCTTTTCTTAGCTTCTCATAATTTTCTTTGTGGAGGTCTTTGACTTCTTCGGTTAGATTTATTCCTAGGTATCCTATACTTTTGGTGGCTATGGTAAATGGAATTACTTTCTTCAGTTTTGTCTCAGTCTCTTTGCTGTTCATATATCAAAATGCTATAGGTTTTTGTATGTTTGATTTTGTATCCTGCCACTTTATTCATTTATTACTTCCAGGAAATGCTTTTCATGGATACAGTGGGTCCTCTATGTATACAATCATGTCATCTGCAAATAGAGATAATTTTACTTCTTCTTTTCCTATCTGAATGCCTTTTATTTTATTCTCTTTTCTGATTTCATTGTTGAGCACTTCCAGATATAGATAAATCCAAATTTGATTTATTTATATTGAAAAAGAGTGAAGAAAATGGGCATCCTTGCCTTTACCAGTTTTTAGTGGGAAAGTTTTCAGCTTTTCCCCATTCAGGATGATGTAGCTATGGGTTTCTCATAGATAGCTTCTATTGCATTGAGGAATAACCCTTCTACGCTGATTTTGCTGAGTGTCTTAATCATGAAAGGATATTGAATTACATCAAATGCTTTTTCTGCATCAATTGATAAGATCATATGGTTTTTAATCTTTCTTTCTGTTAATATGGTGTATTACATTTATGATTGTGTGTATATTGAACCACCCTTGCATCCCAGGTCATGACGTTTAATATCTTTTATATGTTGTTGGATATGATTTACTAGTATCTGGTTGAAATTTTTTTCATCTATATTCATCAGAGATATTGGTCTATAGTTTTTCCTGTTTGTCATGTCCTTGTCTGTTTTTTTTTTTTTTTGGATAGGTTTTTGCTATAGGGTCTGTGCGCTCGCCAGACAGAGAGAGACATAGAGACAGAAAGTGAGAAATCACCCCCAGGGGGGATGGTCACGCCGCAATCCCTTCTCCTCCATTCTCCTCTCGGGATCTTGGGCACGCACACACACATGCCCAGCGTGAGTTTTAAGCCACTGGGTCCAGGACGCGAACTGCGGTCGACTACATGGGAGTCCAGCAACATAGCCATTACGCTAACTGCTGTTTCCCTCCTTGTCTGTTTTAAGGATAATGATGATGGAGGCTTCATAGAATGAATATAGAAGTATTCCATCATTTTGGATCTTTAGAACTAATTTGAGTAGAATTAGAGCTAAGTCTTCTCTAAAAGTTTTGCAGAATTCAGAGGTGAAGCCATCAGGACCAGGAATTTTCTTTGTTGGGAGGTTATTTATTACTGATTCAATCTCATTGCTTGTTATGAATCTATTCAGGTTTTCTATTTACTCCTGACTCAATATTGGTAGGTTATATGTGTCCAGGAATTTGTCTATCTCATCCAGATTTTCCTGTTTGTTGGCATGGAGTCACTCAGTAGCTTCTGATGATGTTTTGTATTTCTATTATGCCTGTTGTTATATTGCCTTTTTCATTGCAAATTTGATTTATCTTGTTTCTTTATCTCTCCTTCTTAATTATTGTAACTAGTCTAGAAAAGACAATCATAGAAGTGTGGAGTGGGCAGCATCTCACTCCCTGACCCCAAAATATACTATAAAGCTGTGATAATCAAAACAGCATGGTATCAGCATTAAAAAAATAAAAGACAAATGAACCAAAAAAATAGAATGGAGACCCCCAGAAGTAAGCCCCAAAACATACTGACTTTGACAAAAGGTATCAGTCAATCCAGTGGGAAAAGGAAAACCTCTTTAGCAAATGGTGCTGGAAAAATTGGGTATCCATCTGCAGAAAGAAGAATCTGAGCCCCTGCCTCTCACCATTGAGAAAAATCAACTCAAAGTGGATCAAAAATCTAAACTTAAGACCTCAAACTATAAAACCACTGGTAAAAAACACTGGGGAAACTCTGGGAGACATTGGGGTAGGCAAAGACTTCTTAAGCAAGACCCTCAAAGCACAGTCAATAAGCCCAGAAATAGACAAGTGGGTTACATCAGCTTCAGAAGTTCGGCACAGCCAAAGACACAGTAATTAGTGTGAAATTACAACCCTTGTAATGGGAAAATATTTTTGTAAACTATGCTTCAGATAAGGGACTGATAACCAAAATACACGGGGAACTCAAGCAGCTTTATCCCACTCCCCCCAAAAAAGATCAGCCCAATTAAAATATGGGAAAATGAGCTGATAAAACAACTCTCTAAGGAAGACATACAAACAGCCAAAAGGCATATGAAAAAATGCTCAACATCCCTCATCATAAGGGAGATGCCGATCAAAACCACAGTGAGATTCCACCTAACTCCAGTCAGAATGGCTAAGATAAGAATAAATAAATAAATAAATAAATAATAAGTGCTGGTGGGTATGTGGTGATAGGGACACTCTTCTACACTACTTGTGGGAATATAAATTGGTCCAGCCTCTTTGGAGAACAATATAGAAATTACCCAAAGATCTATAAATAGAACTACCAAATTATTCAGCAATCCCACTCTTGGTTATCAACCCAAAACCCCCCCAAAAAAACAGAAGAATTCTTAATCAGAAGTGCTTGCACATCGATGTTTATTGCGGCATTGTTCATAATTGCTAAGACATGAAACCAACTCAAATATTGACAAATGAATGGATTGAAAAAGTGTGGCATGTATACTCTATGGAATACTATTCAGCCATAAAAAACAAGACCCTGGCTTTTGAAAAAAAGTGAATGAATATGGAAGGTTTACTGCAGAGTGAAGCAAGCCAGGCTGTGAAGGAGGGACATTGTATGTCTCTACGTAATATATACTGACTGTCCACACTCTATGGTGAAAATTGTAAGATTTGAGGTTATAGAAGCATTTAAAATTATTATAGATACTGGATACAGTGTGGAAAGAGGGTGGGAGAAGGAGAGTGTGAGGAAAGATATTAAGGAGAAAAATAGAGAGGCAAGACAATTAAGGGACACAGAAATGGATTATTATATATTGATGATGATGTGTATAGTATGCCCAACTAGATTGGTATGAAATGTATTCATGTTGGAAAATTCACTTTACAAGCTAAGTGATGTATAGTGATTGAATGTATAAAAGAAATTAAAATAAAATATATTTTTAAAAATTCTGTCAAACTATTGGGTTGTCTATTTTATCTTGTTTTCTAGTTTGGATTTTTTTTTTGAGAGAGATTTTTGCTATAGGGTGCCTGTGCTTACCAGAAAGACAGAGAGAAACAGAGAGACAGAAAGCAAGAAATCACCCCCGGGGTATGGCCATGCCACAATCCCTTCCCCTCCGTTCACCTCTCGGGATCTTGAGTACGCACTCATAAATGCCTGGCGTGAGTTTAAGCCACTGAGTCTGGGACTCGAACCATGGTCAACTCCATGGAAGTCTAGTGATATAGCCATATGCCAACTGCTGGTCCCTCTGGTTTAGAATTTTTAATAAAATGGTCCACTGCATGTAAGTTGTTGAATTTATGTGTGTAAAGTTGTTAATAATACTTTCTCATTAACTTTTTTTGTCTGTGAATTCTATCATGTTATTCTCTCTTTTATTCTTAATATTGGTCATTTATACTTTCTCTTTTTTTGCCAATCTTGCTAAAGATTAATCCATTTTTATTTTTTCAAAGATTCAGCTTCTTACTGATTTTCTCTATAGTTTTACTATATTCATTTTCATTAATTTCTGCTCTTTATTATAATATTCCTTCCATATGTTTGGGTTTGTTTCTCTCTCCTTTTTCTAGTTTCTTAAATGTCAGCTTATATTGCTGATTTAGAATCTTTCTTTTTTCCAAATATAATTATTTATTATTATTAACCTATGTTTAAATCCTGTTGTGCTTCATCTACAAATTTTGACATTTTATATTTTTCTGTAGATTTAGTTAAAAGTTTAAAATTTATCTCGAGACTTCCTCTATGAACCATGGATTATGTGGAAGTGTGTTGTTTAATTTCTGAGTGTTTAAACAATTGGCTTTTCTTGTTCTGTTATTGATTTTGAGTCTAATTTTATTATAATCAATAACATGCTCTGTATGACTTCAATTCTTCTAAATTTGTTAATGTTTGTTTTATGATCCAGGACATTATCTACCTTAGTGAACATTTCATGTACAAATAGAAAGATGCATATTTGCTGTTTTTTGGTAAAGTGTTCTCTAAATGTCAGTTAGACTGAGTTGATAACACTGTTTAGTTTTTTCATATTGTGGCTCAATAAATGGCTAATAGTTTTATTGATACTAAGAAAGAAGTGTTGAAGTCTCCAACTATAATTTTATTTTTCCTTGTAGTTCTGTCAGTTCTTGCTTAATCTATTTAGAAACTCTGTTGTTAGATACATAACCATTTAGTAAGATGTTATTCCTTCTTCATGAATTGATTCTAATATAATTACATAAAATTTGTCTTTATCCCTACGGAGTTTATTTTATCTGATATTATTGTTGCCCTTCTAGTTTTCTTTTAGTGTTTGAGGGGCATTTCCTTTTTTGTCCTTTCACTTTTGTTTTACTTTTACATATTGTCTTCTGGATATAAATTTCTTCTTCTTCTTTTATAGAGAGATTATTGCAATAAGGTACATGTGCTCTCCAGAGATAGAAAGCAAGAAGTCATCCACCAAAGGGGATGGCCACATGGCAATCCCTTCTCCTTCATTCTCCTCTCTGGATTTTAGGCACACACACCTGGTGTGAGCTTTAAGCTGCCAGGTCCGGGTGTCAAACTGCAGTCAACTACGTGGGAGTCTGGCAATGTAACCATTACACCATTTGCTGGTCCCAGGATATAAAATTCTTGGTTGAGAATTTGTTTTTGTTTTTTCCTTATTTGAAAATTTTGGGAACCAGCAGTTAGCATAATGGCTATGTTGCTGGACTCCCATGTAGTTGACCGTGGTTCGCGTCCTGGACCCAGTGGCTTAAAACTCACGCCAGGCGCATGTGCATGCATGCCCAAGATCCCAAGAGGAGAATGGAGGAGAAGGGATTGTGGCATGGCCATCCCCCCTGGGGGGTGATTTCTCGCTTTCTATCTTTCTGTAGCTCTCTGTCTGTCTGGCGAGCGCACACGCCCTATAGCAAAAACCTCTCCAAGAAAAGAAAAAAGAAAAAAAAAAAAGAAAATTTTGTGCAATGCCATTTCTTTCTGGCCTTACAGGTCTATGGCTATAAGTGGCCGGTATGCAGCTAAGAAGAGGAAAGCAACACTAAGTTTCCACACATTTTCATACCAGGGATCCACCGATCAGAAAGGAAGTTGATCCAACCCCAGATTTTAGGCTTTAGGCTTCTGTGAACCTTATCACGTTGGCACCATGAGAATGTCTGGGAACTGGGAAATAAGAAGAAAAAAAATTGGGGAATATCTTTACATCTGAGTATTAGTAGAACCTTTTCCTACTCCCCAAGTCAGAACTGGTTGGCTGCTCTAGGAATTGTCTCTGAGTACCATTTCCAGGTTACAGGCTACATTGAATCCAGTCAGGATAATATCAGTGGGAGAAAGTGATGCTTGAGGGACCAGCAGTTAGCGTAATGGTTATGTCACTGGACTCCCATGTAGCTGACCGTGGTTTGAGTCCCAGACCTGGTGACTTAAACTCATGCTGGGCGCGTTTGCTTGCATGTCCAAGATCCTGAGAAGAGAATGAAGGAGAAGGGATTGCGGCGTGGCCATCCCCCCTGGGGTGAGATTTCTTGCTTTCTGTCTCTCTGTCTTGCTCTGTCTTTCTGGAGAGTGCACGCACCCTATAGCAAAAACCTGTCCAAAAAAATAAATAAATAAAATAAAATAAAAAGTGAGGCTTGAGTTTCTGTGTTCTTTTCTGCATGCTTGCTCCTATTTACTTTTCAGAGTCCTCGATTCATTCAGCCCAGGTTTCATAGCTGAGAGAGACAGAATGAAATGTGCTTACTCCATCTTATCCAGAAATGGAATAATTAGATGTAAATCTTATCCTTCCCATTCCTTCACATCTCTGGTTTCCATACTGTGAGGGTTAGAATCAGAATCAAGGTTCACCTTCTTTACATTCCCTTCTGAGTCTAGATAGTACCTTGAATGAGACTTTGTGAGTCAAGTCAAAAATAACCAGGATGTATTGAGTGACTAGTGTCTATTCTACAATGTCTAAGGCCTTAGCCAGATTGATTCAAATGGTCGGACATGTCAGGGATAGCTCACGGTGGTCATTATTCTGGATTTTAAGATTTAGATATTGGTTGGATTTCCTTGTTCTTCTCCATGTAGCTTTTGCCTGAGCTGGAATGTCTGAAATGGTGTCTTCACTCAGAAGTCTGGTACCTGAACTAGAATATGTAGAACGGCTAGAGGATGTCTGGCAGCTCACTCTTCATGTTATTAGTTTGGGCTTCCTCACAACATGGCAATCTCAGAGTAGTCAAAATTGTAAAATAGTAACTGGATTTCCTGAAGATTCTCACTCACTTATTTGAAATATTATTCTACTTTTGGATACATACGCATTTTTGTAAGCTACTTTGCAATCAAGTATTAACTCATCTGTCCACTTTTGCCTCTCCTGAATTTCTCTCTCCTTACTCTGTGCTAAACCCATTATGTAAACTAATTTCACTTTCTATGTATTCCTCATTCATTCATAATTCTATACCTTTGCCAAGGCTGTTCCCTATTAGAGATTACCCTTTCCTTCCTTTTTGTTCTGAAAAATCTCTCTATTTCTGAAGGCACACCGAGGTGACTTTCCTCTGTATGCTTGTGAAATTCTTTATACTTTTCTCAATTACAACATTTATGTCATTGTTTGGTATTTTTTTTTATCTGTCTCTCTCATTATTCTGCAAACTCTTTGAGGGTAGAAACCAAACCTTATATGTTTCACATACCTTCAAAGCACTTAACATAGTATCTGATCACAGTAAGAGCTTAATAGATGCTTGTGGAATCAATAGTGCATGAATGAATTAGAAAACAAACTCTACAGAGTTCCCTGGCTTTTGCTGTACTTTTGAAAGCTCCCTTGTTGTGGTCTACAGATTGCTAGGAATTTCTTAACCCATAAACTGTTTCTCCTATATCTTCCAACCTTCCTTTTAGTTAGATGTGGCCATGGAACTATGTCATTGTTAGTATAGTAAATAAATGTGTACCACCTCCAGGTCTGAACTTCACAACTTTCATCCTCATCCTCCAGATTTCCCTTTCTACTGGTTGGGGACTGCCCAGAGTGACCCTGCAAGCCAAGGGTTGAAGACAGCCAAGGCTCTACCATCCTGAACCCTTAAATGACTGCTCAAGGCAGAGCTCCCACCACACACCATTGATTACCAACCAAGAACACATGCACTGAGCTCTTACATGAAAGAGAAAGAAACTTGCATTGCTTCAAGTCACTGCAATTTTATTTATTGATTTACTTATTCTTTTACAACAATCGACATTGCCTTAACTAATATAGGACTCAATAGAATTTTCTCAACTCAGACCAGCTTCTGAATGTGATGAATAGCATGTACAGGGCAGAACTATATTCTAGAAAGCCTCCCTGTTGTCTTCGGTCTCCCATTTTTTGTTTTTGTTTTGTTTTGTTTTGTTTTGTTTTGGAAAAGGATCACTTGTGTATGAAGCAGCTGGACAGTTCTGGAGTAGGTTGGAGGTGAGAAGTTTAGGTTCTATTCCTGGGTGTGCCCCTCACCGGTTTTGGGTTTCCAGCTAAAGAAAATTACAGCATGGATACTGAAACAACTCACCCCAGGGGAAAAATACATAAAAGCAAAAACAATCACCCCACAGAAATGCAGGTGATGGTGGTTTCTGCCTGCAGGGGAAAATATGCTCCTATGACTGGTCTTTCCCAGACTTCAATAGTCTTAATGCATGATGCCTTCAAATCCTGCAGATGCTGCTTACTGATTCCAAGCCTGGTCAGCCGAGAGGAACATTTTGACCTTTCTTTGGTGCAGGCAGACTGCAGATGCACCAATCAAAATGTCTCTGTCCTTGTCAGTGTCAACTTTCTAAGCCATAGGATGAATATTGAGTTTACTTAGTTAAAAGACAAACAAATAGAAGATGCCAGCAGGTATAGCGTATTGCTGGAATCCACCAATCAATGTTCCCAGCTGCAAACTTTCCTGCCCTGGAGTATTATCTATTTTTACAGCATCTGTCCTGTCACATCCACATTCCCTGAACAGGCTCCTTGACTGTCTGCTGCCCACCCAGAGGAGGGAGAGCTATTTCTTATCTTCTGCTACCAGACTTTTCAGTGTTTGCTTTTGTGGGGAAGGAATCACAGCAATTGTTTCTCAGGATCAAAGTTTTCTCAAAGAGTCCGAGAACCCCAATTCTCTATGCTGGGGATTAAAGTGTCTCCCATCCTCCCCATCACTATTTGCCACTATATTAGACTCCTTTTGTGTCCCTAGGACTGATTGTACCATTACCTGGGATAGGTCTTAAAAAATTGCCACCACTGACTTTTCAGTTTCTAGCAGGTATCAAAATAATTCTGAGAACATCTTACATGTAAGAGGAAGCTTATGGCGTTCACTCCTTGAGATTCTGATTCAGCAGATATAAGATGGGGACCAAGATTCTGCAATTTTAATTGGCATCCCAGGTGAATCTGATACTAGTAGATCTGAGACCACACATTTAAGAATGCACTTCCTCTTGGCTGTAAATGAACTTTCTATGACACAAATAGGTTCATAATAGATCTTTACAAATGCCTTTGATGATTCCCATTGCCATCATAATCTGGTCCAAAACTCCTTAGATGGAAAATTCAGGTTATCATCAATAATATTTTTTGATGTTTTTTACCCCATGTTTGACCCTCTGCCCTTTCCTACTCTCTTATTACACTATCTCTGCTATGTACAGTTGTCTTCAATTCCTTTTCCCCCAACATTTTGTTGATCACACAAAATCATAAGTACTCTAACTACTTTCAATAGCAAATTCATCTGGTAATTTCAAGAAAACCAAGGAATATTATTGATGATAATATGAATGATTAAGCCACTATGCAGTTTATTCTAGATGGGAAACCACATTTAGTATGCTGTGATGATGCTCAGGGAATGAATGTTAAGTAATTTAAAAAAAAAAGTTTCAGGAGAATAAAATAGTAAAACTGTTCTTATCAAAATTTTTTAAAAATTATATTTGATGACTGCAGTAAGCTGTATAGCCCCAGCTAGGTACTATTTTATAGTATGTTCATTCTACTCACTGAGGTTTATGCCTAAAGTCAGACTTGGGTTCATGTATAGGTATATATCAGCTGTGCTTGCTACTGGAAATATTTAGACTAATTAAGTTCATTAGCAAATCAATTAAGTATGTGTGGGGGGGAGGCATAGAAAGCAACCATGGATACTAGAGACAATGTGGGAGAAGGGTGGGACATGGCAGAAGGAGAGGGATAGGGAATCAAGGATGGCAACAAAACAAAACAAAACAAAACAAAAAGTATACAAGACATAAGAAATGGAAAATTATTTGCTGATAACATGTATGTTGATGTGCTTGATTGAGCCAATATACAGTGTATTTTGGATGGAAAATTCATTTGTATGTTGTAATGATGTATAGTGTATTAATGTAAAAAATAAATAAATTTAAAGAAAAAAAAGAAAATTCAGATTTGCTGGAATGGGCCCTTCCTTATTTCTCCAGCCTCTATCATCATCACCTATTCCCTTTGCCTTCTTCATTTTGGTCATTCAGAGTTACTTTTAGGATCTACAGAACTTTCTTTTACAACTTTATGAGTGTTGCTCTCTGCCTGAAATTGTCCCCTGTCTGTAGCATTTATCTGGCCACCCTGTGGTCAGCTGAGACCTTCCCTCTCCTTGGGAAGCCTTACCATTCTCTGCTGACTAAGGAAGTGCCCTTTCTCTATTCTCACCCCTACTGGCACACCCCTCACCACATGCTGTGTATGCCCTTACCTTTCCTGTATCAAGTGGGACCAGGGCCAAAGTTCCCCAGAGAAGGTATCATGTACTGATATTCAAGTTGCTAGGGAGCTAGGTTAGGGCCTGGGGACAACCAACAGTGAGCAGAGGAGGGCCCGAAGTTCACCTGCCCAAGATCCTGATCCATAAGGACAGCCAAACATCACTGAAATCACTGCTCACATGGATTCATCAGTGTTGAGGTTCATTTTAAGTTTATGCATTTATTTTTCTCAATGAATGAGAGAGAGACACCCTCAATGGGGTATTGACAGTGCCATCCACCCCCAGTTATTAGTCAGCCCTGGATTATGGGCATGCATGTGCTCGGAGTACTCAGGGGGTCTCCAGACCTAACCAGCAAATTTCTCAAGTGGGATTACCCCATAGAGCATCATGTTTTACCACTGTGACACTGTCTGGTTCAAGTGATTTATTTACTTATTAGTTTTTGTTTGTTTGTTTGTTTGACCATAGGGTGGTTTGCTCACTGAAGAGAGACAGAGACACAGAGAGAGAGGGAAAGTGAGAAATCATCCCTCAGGGAGGATGGTCATTCCATAATTTCTTGTCTTCCATTCTCCTCTCAGGATCCTGGGTGTACGTGTATGTGTGTGTGTGTGTAACACACACACACACACACACATGATTTTCAGGCTACAGAGTCTAGGACTCAAACTGCAATTGGCAATGTGGGACTCCAAAGCCTTAACCACCATGCCACCTAAAATAGGATCTTACCAAGTTGCCATCCTCCTGCTTCAGCATTCCAGCAGAGGCTACAGGTGCAAGTCATCACTAGCCAATTTGGATGGGATCATGCCTACTGGGAAAACTTGTCAGAATGAAGACCTTTTTAGAAAAGGTCTTGCTATGTTGCCCTGGCCAGGATTGAGCTCAGAATCCTACTGCCTCAGCCTCTCTGAGTCACAGGTACATGTGCACACTCTGCTGGCCCTTATGTTGGACCAGGAACTGAACCTAGACTGCTGTTGATGAGTATTTTTGCAGACTCATCTTGCAGTTGGGGTCAGTAAGAGTTGGAAAACTGGCCCAGTTGTGGTGACACAGATGGTAGGGCTGAGTGATGTTGGAGCCACACAGAAGGACCCTGTGTCTAGATACTGGACTGACCAAAACATACTGAGCACTATAATCCTGGCTGGGTAGAAGGCTGATGTGTTTGGGGAGAATAAAGAATTACAACATGACAAGGCCCTACCAGAGATACTTCTGTCTCACTCTGTCTTTCCCACTCTCTCTCAGTCAACGTGATAGCTCACCATGTGAGCTGAGGAGAATTGCCCTTAGGATGACAGCACCAAGATGGGAGGAACTGAGTGTTGGCTTACTGGAGAAAAGCAAGCTGCTGTCCTGGCCATTTCTTGTCAGGACTGTTACCTGAAAGAGATAACATTCTTAGTAGGTCTCTTTGTGACAGAAATGTAGACTGCACAACCAATATGATGGCATCATGCCTTCTAAGCAAACTCGTCGGGATAAAGGGCCTGACTTAGGAATGCATCTTCCATCTCTTGCCCAAAATGTCTCCTGCAAACAAAGCTCCATGGAGAAAGCAAGCCAGCAGAGCTTATCCTGCCTGTTCCATGCATCCACCTGGTAATCCACACAATTAGCCCCAAAAGCTATGTTCCCTCCTTCTTACCTCCCCTGAGGAAACAAATAAACAAAACAAATGGAACAGAATATAAGCAATGTCAAGAGCAGGAAGCACTTCCTGTCTTTGAGAATTCAGAATGTGGGTGCCCATCATCAATTAATACCAGGGAAATAACAGGAAATTCTCTGGAGAGAAACACGAACAAGGGAGGCACTTGCTTTTGAGCCTTCTGAATAATGAGTCCAGGGAAAGCCAATATCTTCCTTTTGCAGGCTGTTGCTACCTTCCTGCAAACACCAGAACTGTATCTGCATCCAGTAGCTCCTGCTTCCCAGGAAACAAGAGAACCTTGCCATTCCCCAGTGCCCCAGATCCTGCAGTAGACATCACTGATCCCATTCTCTAAATGGGAAAATGGAGACTCAGAGGTTGAGTGATTTATTTAAAGTGCAGTATAAGCAAGCAAAGAAGCCAGCAGGAGATAAGAGTTTGCCTGACTCCCCAGTCAATTTCTAGTTCCCCAGATAACATAGAGCCTAAATAAACCTACATCAACACCATATGGTATCAGCAAAGTGGGGAATGTTGGGCACTTGTATTAAAATAGGCTATAAAGGAAAGATAGTTCAAACATGCATGAGTAGTCGGGGGAAAACTATCCTTCCGATCATTCACAGCATTTTTAGTTCAGTAACCCAGGATGACACAAATTTCGAGGGACTGGACAACTTTACTAACACTTAGCCAGCCCTTATTTTTGAAACAAATGATAAGTCACAATTGTTATGAGTACCTGATAGGTAACAAGCATGCTTAGAATTCTGGCATATTAAATATTCTTCTTGTTTAGAAATCTTGAGGTGTCTTTAAAGGAATTTTTCTTGAGTTTTGAAATGAAAATATATTCTGTGTCCTTTTGGGATATGCTGTTTTAGAAGTTTCAATGTCGGTATGAAACTTAGATTTAGTAAAACTACATTGCAAACTTGTTAACATGTAACAGCCACCAACCAATCCAATGAACAGTCCTCCTGCACACAGCAATGCATCCCTTTAGACTGCCATAAGGGGCAAATACAATTTGTCTATAGAATTAGGCTGCACAGTTAGAGTCCCTGCTTTGGGTGTGTGATATCCTGTGGACTACAGGCAGATTTAGTGTCCCCAAACAGATGGGCTTTCCCTTTATGGGCCACTCTTAAGTTTTCTAGGCAAACCACAGCTGTGCTAATGTCCCTTTGTGTAAAGGATTGTTTAAGTTAAACTACTTCCCTTTACCTGATGTGTATTCAGAGTTTTGAGACGGAGACAACAGGGATATGCCAACATCTGCAGATAAGGAAGAGTTTTTTCTTAGTGCTTTTTAGGGCTGGCTACAACAAGCAGGAAAAGCTTCTCTGGCTATCGGTGAGTTTCTGTAGTTGTGAACAACAAATCCACTCTAGGCAGTTGAAGCAAGAAAGGGAGTTTGGTAAGGAAATTGTGATGGCCCAAGGAACTTCAAGGAAGTCATAGAATCAAACTAGGAGGGCTTGCAGGTGAGAACAGTACCAGGATAACACTGCTAGGCTGCTCCTGCTCCATGGGTCATATTCTATAGTTCCCCCTGTCAGTGTGTCCTCAGATACTATGGGCAGGACCTCTTGCCTGGTTGTCTTGAAGAGCTGGATGAGTTTCTGACTTTGTTACTAACATGTATTCTTTACAGCCTCACCTTCTTCATGACATTCTCTTCCAAAACCAAATCTCGTGGTCATATGGCTTGTTTGTAGTGGCATAGAAACTGAGAAAGCAAGTGTCCAACCTCTACTTTGGGAATGTGAAAGATAACCCAAATATTAAATAGTTGTTCAGACAGTGAATGGTGATGCATGACATAAAAATATGGGATGGTTATCTTCAAAAAACTTAATGGAAAACATGTATTATGAAAAAAAGTATACATGATTTCAATTATTTCCAGCAAAAAAAAAAACAACTCTAATTCCACTTTCCATAAACGTTTTGAAGTCCCCTCATATGCCCACTTCATCTACCCTCTTGCTGTCCAATTGCCTATAAACCTTCTTCCAAATTAAAATTCTAAACCACAGCCACAAGAACAGAATGCTTCTGCCTAACATCATACAATCATTTTTTTGTAAAACTGAAAAAATGTGCTCATTTTCCCCTCAGAAGGAGGACAAGGTAAAGACTCCTCAGTTTCCACATTGAGCTGCGAATCCAAGTCACCAAGATATGCTTACCTTCTCCACTTTAGTCACAAACAATCTCACCTTCATGGTCTGTGTCCCAGGCACTCAGTTAAACCAACCTGGACTTACTCATATACCCTACACAGAGGAGAAGGAAGCAGGAAGAGAAGAGGAGAAGGAAGCAGGAAGAGAGAAAAGAAGGAAGAATGTCTATATATATATATATATCGCAAAACAAAGATGAGCATCTATGCAAGTGGCCATGTGGATGCAAATGGTTTTAGACATTCTTTTGCCACAACCATGCCATGCTCCTTTTGCCTTCAAAAGCATCTTGTCAACCCATTAAGGTTCTTTAACCATTGAGATGACTCTTGCAACCTTCATTTATGAGGACGATACCTCTAAATGGTTCTTTTTGTGTGTGGTGGCGATGGTCTTCCATTCAGTCTTACCACTGCATATGGCAATACCTGGAGGAACTCAGAAGGATCTCCTGGGTTCCAGAAATATTTCTTGTACAAAATGGTACTATCTTATTTTCTCCTGTTAATCAAAATCAATCATCCCAGTCAACACTGAAAATACCTTTATTGCCCAATTTTCCAGTGGTGTGAAGGCTGAAATAGCCTCTTTTTGGCAAAGAGTAGTCCTATTTTCTAATTCTATGGAAACATTTCATGTTTCTGGTGGAAACAGTCTTCCTTTGGGCTCTGAGAACTTTGAGTTGGCTGAGCTCTGCATTGTAGGCATTGAAAGCAAAACTTTTGCAACCAGGTCATTAGATGTAATATGAAGTATTCCTCCTACTTCAACCCTTTGGTTCTGAATCTCACCTATGGTTATAGGAGGACAAATAGTACTATCAATATATCATAATTCAAAGAACTTGGTATACATCTTCCACACACAATCCCAAACTCATAAGGTGTTGTCACCCATCTGGCACTGTAACTAAGGCTTCAAAAGGCATTTCCACCACTTCGCAAGTCTAGCTGTTCTTGGTGATGGACTAAGTGCTAGGAACAATGGGAATTCATGGTTCTCTAAATCACTAGAATCATCTTAAACGACCTTTATTTGTTTATTCATTTATTTATTTGTTTATAATTGCCAGAGGGTACACGTACTCACCAGAGAGCAAGAGAGAGCGAGAGAGAGAGAGAGAGAAAGAAAGAGAGAAAACATTTCTCAGTGGAGCTTGGTCATACTATAATCCCTTCTCCTTCATTTCTCCCTGTTGGAACTCGAGGCAGGCATAAACATGTGCCTTGTGTATTTTTCAAAGTGTCAGGACTGAGATTCCAACCGCGGTCATCCATGTGGGATTTGACTGCCTTAACTACTAGGCCATGGGACTTATATGTCCTTAATTTAAATTTAAATTCTCTTAATTCAATTTCTTTCCTATTAAGGTCCTAATTCACATAAGAGACTTGATAAGACTACAGTTTTTGATTGACATTTATTTGGCAATCCCATCAGTCTCAAACTCAGGCTTTAGCCATGTACCTGAAAAGGATAGCTTACCTTAGTAATAGGAGGTTCCCTTTTCTCTGACCATGCTGACCAGAGAATTTAAGCTCTCTAGTGCCATTAGAAGTATCCTTGAATTATTCATGTCATTCATATTGTTTAAATTCCTCATGCCATTGTATTCCCTCACTTTCCTGGGGTACTAATCCCAGGTAATCATAGGAGAATATTTAAAATACTAGTGCTCATCCTCTAACACTAGTTGAATTCTTCACTGCTTTTTACCCACAAAACTAGAAAACCAATACTAGATGCAATTTTTAAAATGAATCTGTGGCCTGAAACTATTCCTGAGATCAGCTTCTGTTTTGGCCAAGGAATTCTTAGTTGCAAGCAACAGAGCCTACCTTAGCGAATGAATGCTGATACGTAACGCATTAACTGTACTAAATTGTTCACAGAGAGCCAGATTAGATATAGAGGCTATAGAACCACAAACAACATCTAAATGATACACAAACCTGCTCCAGTGGAGACCTTCCTACAGTGTCTGTAAGCTAGGGCACAGTTACATGACCAAGACCTAGAATCAAACATACCCTTGTGAGATTTAAGTGTAGAAAAATGTCAAGAAAGAAATGTTGACTAGATTATGCTGGGAAGAATTATGGAGAGGTGGTCAGAGGAAGGGTGTCAAAGGTCCTAGTGGAGGCGTTTGGGTCCAATACCATATATGTCTTCCTTGACATTCCCTCTCTTTTTTACACTTAAATCTCACAAGGTAATGTTTGATTCTAGATTCTGGTCATATAACTGTGCTCTAGCTTTTAGATACTGCAGTTTTCCACCTTCAGTTTAGGAAATGGAAGAGCTTGCAAGATGTAAGAATGCCCTAATATACAGAAAATGTTCAAAATATGAATAATGTCCGCTCGACATGTGGCTATCTCTCATTTGCAACTAGAGTAAGATTAGTTTTGAGTAACCAGTTATATCAATCTGTTAGTATACATGAAATCATGAACAGAATCAAAGAAATTTGAGACTTTCAGAGATTACCTGATTGAACCTCCCCCCCATCCCTTTTCAGAAAGGTACAGAATTAATTTCCATTGCACACGTGAGGCAAGTGAGTCCTAAGGAAATCAAGTGGTCTGTACACTGATATCCAAATTCCCACTGTGACAATATTTCGCTTAATTAAGATCTTTGATACCCTTGAATGAGAAAGCATGGTTTTCGAATCTTTGAAGGGTAGAATAATATAATCTTACTTAGAATGTTTTTATGTTGGGCCTATGTTCATACATAAGAGAAGAATGATAAAGCAGCTGGAGACAAAAACAAACTCAATGGCAGCCTATATTTTTAAAAGGGAGTCATGGGAACTTTATATGATGCAGTATGAAAACAACAGCTCCAGTGGACACTCTCTGTTAGGTGTTCAACACCAATTCCCCCTTTTTTGGGTCTAGTAGTTACACTAAGGGAATGCTCTTCACATCAGTCCAGGTGGTGGATGGGACTATCTGTCCCTCCTTTCCCCCAAGCTGGGGTGAATGGACAACATAATCCGTCAGCACATGCCATCTCTCTACTGTGGGAATGGTCTTGAAACCTAAGTCAATGCACTAAAAGTCAGTGTTTGTTTGGGATACTTAGTTAAGAAAGTCCTACACTTCAAGTGGTAGGGCATATTTGTGGAGCTTCTGGAGGATCACCAGGCAGGAAGAGTTGCCTGAGAATAAAATTGACCCAGGGAAAGCCAGAGCCGAAAGACAGAGTATCTGTTCAATGACACATTTAAGGCCCTGGATCCAGTCCAGTTCACCCCTGAAATTTCAACTGCCTGAGCTTCCAGATTTATTTTGTTTGTTTGTTGTTTTGCAATTACATTACCTTTTGTTCCATTTCTGACACTTGCAGCTGGAGGAGTCTTACTTGAAACACCCAAGTAGACTTCAGCATTATGGATGGTTTTTGTGGTGACCTTTGGGTGAGTGGCTCAGCCTCTGAAATGGAGTCAGGAAAGATGGAGAACCTTGGAGGTCACTTAATCTATCCTTTTCCCTTAGTATTTCTAGTTTCTCCAACAGGCTATTAGAAAAACAAGCACGGGATAAAATAATTCTTCCTCACAGATATATCAACTCAGTTTCCATGCCACATGAAAAGTAGGCATACCACTTCATTGAAGTGACAAAATGAAGTCAGATGTCTCACACCCAAGTGCATGGGCTGCTTTAAAGGAAGCTCTCTTAAGTACTTGGAATTTCAATCACAGAACAAGAAAAAACTGAGAATTGGTGCATCTTCCCCAAAATATATGATCATACTCCTTTTTCATCAATAAGTCTGTGTCTCCTAGTTATGCAATTCTTTGAGCAATAGAAAAAGGTTATAAGCAAACCTAAAGTTTACTTTGTCTGCAACATAGCTATCTTGTCACAGCATGAATCCTCTTGGTGCATGTGGCTATTTCTAACATGGGAGAGAAAATTTCTCTAGCAGAGTGACAAGGAACAGAGCATAGCTGAATGAAAGAAGCTCAGCAAAAAAAGACTACATGTTGAAAATTCCAGGTAATGTGTACTAACCTATAGGACAGAAAGATGATCAGTAGTTCCTTGAAACAAGGTTAGAGGAAGGAAGGAATTGCAAAGAGACACACAGAAACTTTGGGAGGTCAGAAATGTTTGGTATACTGATTTCAGGAATAGCTACGTGTGTCCAACTACATCCAATTTTAATTATGTAAAGTTTTAAATATGTTTTAAATATGCAAAGTTTATTGTATATAAAATCCATCTCAAGAAAGTAGTGAAAAGACAAGAGTAGAGTACCAAACTAAGTAAATGAAGCATGAAATGGAAAGCAAATTGAACTGAGGACTATACAGGAATTTAGAAGAAGCCTTCACAATCCTGAGTAAACCCCTATTCCCAGAGAAGCTTCTCACAAAGTTAGACAATGTTCCCTCGCATATTTTAAAAGACCTTTGTGTCCCCTAGTTTCCCCCTCATCTGTGTGTAGCGGTACCTGAAATTCCCACCAGTATTGTTATTTCTGCAGGGGCCCTGGAGATTGGAGCTTTTAAATGAGTATATGCATCGTGTTACCTCATTACTTAATGCCCTGCTTGATTTACACCAGTGGCTCTCAACCTTCCCCCCAGGAACCCTAAATTATACACTAGGGATATTCTATGACTCGGAGGTTCAGAGGTAGCTCATATTTTTTAAAGTGATGAGTCTTGCATGTCAGGATAATTACTAAAACTCCCTAGAAACTCTTAAACCTTGGGCTGCACCTCTTCTTTACCCAGTGCCTCTACTCCCAGTGCCCTATGCCATCCAGCTTCCCCACTGGGCCATCATGGTGTAACCATTGTTTTCTATCCCTGCGATATGATGCTGGTGACCATAGAAACAGCTTCTCCTTTCAATTGTTTCTTCCCCCAAACCCATACCCCTTATTCTGCCTAGGATTATTTTTTTCCTAAAAAACTTGTAAGGCACTCAAGCAATTTCTATGTGTTTCTGTTTAAAATCCTTAGAAATGCTACTTTGCATGCTGACCTTGGGGTGCAAACCATTAAGGAACCTAACATTGCAGAATGATTGTTGATTTGGATCCAAAACTGAGAGTTTAATTTGTGAGAACAATACACAGGACTAGTAAATTTGGAATATAGGGAGGACAAGCTAAGACGGTAGAATCAGGACTAAGAGAGGTGCCAGGTGCTAGTGAAGATGTTAGAGATGACCGAACGGGATGTTGGGAGGACATATGGGGATATTGCTCACCCCGGAGAGATGTGGGAATTCCCCTCTGTTCTCTATCTAGGTGGTTCTGAAATGTGGCCTGCATCTGGGCACCCTCCTTCTGGGCAGAATATCCTCTGGAGCCTGGCATTCACACATCTTGTTTCCACACAGAGGAAGCAATTCAGATTTAAGTTAAGCTTTTAATTTAACGATATGCTAATCTGTGCATCTAGGAAGGGACAGAGTGGAGCCTTCCTATGCTCTTTGTATCTCTCCCCTAGCACATTCACACACACAAGCCTCATTTGTGAAGATGTCTTTGAAATGTATTCACTGAAGATAATTATAGAGGTCTAACACTTCTGCTCTTCAATTAATGCTATAAAATTAATGGTCCTTCATTTTTACATCCTATGCAAATGACGGTGTCATCTTCAACTGTAAGCCTTTCTCCTCACATACTGAATATGATTAGTGTCCCTTTAAGCTGAATTAGAGCATGTGACCTTCTGGGGTATGTCAGGAGTGAAACCTCCTCATGCTATTTCCAAGGTTTCATTATGAGATGTTCTTAAAAAGCAGAATTTCAAACTTGACACCAAAACACGTTTCAGTGACTGATCTTTTAGGGTTGTGCCCTTAGGAGAAAGTAGACAGGAACTGGAGGACAGCTCATAAATCTACTCTTTTCACCTGAGATTTGCCAGGCTTCACAATAAGCACATTTCCAAACAAAGGACAGATAGATTCATGTAGGATAATGAGGCAGGTATAATGGAAATGCAATGATATTCAAATATTGTACCCATTAGAATATCTTTCTGCAAACGGACCCAGGGGAAGACTTGGTCAAAGAGTAGACACATTTTCTTGACAAGAAGTTCTGAAAACTAACAAGAATGGTCAACTCAGTAGCTCAGAAAGGGAAAAAATTAAGATGTTATGACTTTTGTTTCAAGGACTGAGCATCAGAGGCTCATGACCCTGTGTCTTCAGATGAGAATGTGGGAAACTTGCAGGAATCATTGTGTGCACAATATCCACCCATGAGGTGTCTTTCTGCACTGTAGGTAGCTTGGATGAGTGGACAACATTGCATAGCTCGAGTGTACTCACTCTTACTCAATCAATATCCTCACTCATTCAGAGAGCTTTTGTTGGATAATGGGATACCATCTAGTATTTGAGTCCCAGGGAGGGGCTTGCAAGTTTAAAAGGATTGGGGACTAAGGAAAGTGACCGAAGGGACATGAAGAAAGAAAAACACAAAGAACCTTGATCATCCCTTCTCAAGGAGAATAGGGAGGGAAGAATTATAAGCAGATTCAAGATACCAGGCTGAAATTGGGTCCTAGGTTGATGGATTCTGCCATCTCTGGCAGCTGTGATTGCTTGGATTGATGGGCATAGTCCTGAAGCCCAGTTCAAAGAAAGTGTGCCCATTTATCCTTTGTGATCTGTTGAATTGGGTAAGACACAAGTATTCAGAAAATGTTTTTCTCTGTGGCAAGTGAGAATTCCTTGGCTGCAGGAATACTTACTGTGAGTTGAAAAACTTGGGTGTCAGAAAGAGGCAGATTTTAAGTCTGACTTTAGCTATAGGTTTGCTTTGTGGGTGATGAGAGTTGCATGTGGGAAAACTGCTAAGCTTTTGCACCCTGGGAGTGTTGTATTTAATTTCAACAGAATAAAAAAGTCTTCTGATGTGGGCGGCATCACTTCACACAACCCTGTTGCTGTTTTCTGAACAGCTGTGGCTGCACCAGGCAAGCAGCATTCTTGATGCCCTGCTCTACCTATCTAGGTGAAGGAATTTGGGGAGAGGTCCCCACTGTTATGGGTATGTTGAACATGGGGGCTCGATTAGAAATAGGGGCTGCTGTTAGGTACTTAAAATGAAGTAGAGAAAATTGTATTCACTAAAATTCCCCTTAAAAAGAGCTCTGAATATATTTGGATGAAGAAATACTTCAGCAAGCCATTTGGGGTGAAGGGTGAGACCCAAGAGTATATTCAAACTAGAAAGTTATTATTAAACTGCTCTACATGAGATAGGAGAGGAATTTGTCACACTCATAAAAGGGAGAGGAAAGAAAAGAGAGTGAGAAGAAGTAGGCGGATGGGTGGGGGTAAGAGAGAAACCAGCAAGTGATAAAAGGTTAACCCTCTTTAAGGGAGAGTTTCTCTCCATGGCTCCAACCCCACAATTCTTTTTGTATAAAGCTTATTTATTTATTTCCAAGAGAGAGGGAAACCCCCAACACACACATAGGGTCTCCATGTCACAATCCACTCTCAGTTTCAGCCAACGTGAGTCATAAGAACATGTGATCCAACCTGCTCAGGGAGGTCCTGGGATACAAAACCAGAACTTTTCCATATGGGTTGACTTGCAGTTCCGCTGTGCTACAACCTAGCCCCCAAAATCTTCATTCTTAAATAACGTAAGGGGACTCACAAAATGTAGAGTGTGAGTGGAGGATTGTGAAAATCCCTGAAGGAGCTGAGTTTCCTGCTGGGTTGATGTGGGTGGAATAGATACAGTGCTCAGGGTTGTAGGCATAAAGTACTCATAAGGACATCAGTCCTGGGTTACCAAAGGAATCACAGCACAACTTTGAACCTGAATGGGTGGCAGAATTGCTTTTAAACCTAGTTTCTTGTTATCTCAAGATGGGGGGCAGTGCAGCAGAAAACTAGATTATATGCAGATAATCTTAAAGCAACTGGACTCTCTAAAGTTACCTTTACATATGTACGAGAAATGTTATCTACAGTAAAAGCAAATCTTATAGAATTTAACATAATGATTATTCTAGAAACCAAGATAGTATTTAAATAGAAAGAAAGCATAATTTACTGTTTGGTAAGGCTATTACGTAAGGCATTATGAGATTAAAAAAAAAATGCCTTCCAGACCCACCCAACTATCAAGGGCAAGTGTATTTCTGGTATTGAAGACCAGTGTAAAGGAAAGTAAATAGCTTTGTAGGATGTCCTAAGTGATACAGAATCATGAAAGAAATAATGCTTTCCCAAAATAAATGGGTTACTAACATCCAAATGTAGTAATAATCTTATCTGGATTCTGTTTCACATAATAAACTATATACATTTTTAAAATTTTGAAATGTGGGAAATTTGAATTGGGAATAAAGTGAGAGAAAGAAATTTTTGTCAATTTCATTAAGGGTGACAATTGCAGTGTGGTTATGTAAGGTATTGTTTATACTTCAAGAGATGCATATGTAAATACTTAAATTTGAGAGATGCAGGGTTAAATGAAAGAAACTACTCTCAGGATTGCTTTAAAGCACTTTCAGCAAAAGAAAAAGAGAAGAAATGGAAGAGGATGGATTAAGTAAGAGGATCAAAATGATGGCAATTGTTGAATCTGATGAATAAACATGGGGGCTTATTGTCATCTTACTTGGTGCCTATCTGATACTCTCATTCCAGAATTTAAAAAATGGTTCAATCAGGGACCAGCAGTTGGCATAATGGCTATGTCGCTGGACTCCCATATAGTTCGAGTCCTAGACCCGGCAGCTTAAACTCACACTGGGTACGTGTGCATGCGTGCTCAAGATCCCGAGGGGAAAATGGAGGAGAAGTGATTGTGACTGGCCATCTTCCCTGGAGAATGATTTCTCACATTCTGTTTCTCTGTCTCTCTCTGTCTTTCTGGAAAGCACATGCACTCTATAACAAAAAGCTCTTAAAAAAAAAAAGGTGCAATCACAATGAAGTTGGACCCTTACAATGTTCAGTGCCTCAGATACCCCAGGAGAAATAACTTACACCTCCTTTTGTTCCTCCTTATAGCAGACATCTGTCCACCAGATATATCACTTGTCCTTGGATATATATATATATATATATATATTTGAAGGATGTTATGAGCTGAATTGTGTTCCTCAAAAATTCATATTGTAACTAAGGTAAAATGAGGTCGGAGAGGTGGGTGCTAATCTTTGTGACTATATTTTGATATAAGGTCTTCAAAGAGGTGGCTAAGTTAGACTGAAGCCTTTAGGGTGGGCCCTAATCCAATATGGGCCCTTATAAGGAGAAGCACCAGGGCACAGGTGCACAGATGGACAACCATGTGAAGAGGCAGCAAGACGGTGGCTATCTGCAAGCCAAGGAGAGAGACCTCCAGAGGTGTCTAACCCTGTCAGCTACTTAATCCTGGACTTTCAGCTTTCTATAGCTGTGAGAAAATACATTTCTGTTGTTTAAGCCACCACTGTGGTATCTTACTGTTATGAAAGGGAACTGAACTGACACTGGATTGGCTTCAGCTGAGCTGCATGAATGACTTCCAGGCTGTTCTACCTACTTCCAACAAGCATCTCACTCCACTTGGAGATCTCACCTTCATTCTCCACTTCCTTTCTTTGTTCCTGCTACAGTGTCCATCACATGCTAAAATCCTGTTTCTGGTGATCTTACAGCAGCCACAATACCAGGAGAAATAATACCCCCTGACTGGTGGAGATTGTGAATTTTCCGAGGCCACTCTGGTTTCTCGGTCTTTCTATTTCTTGATTCTCTAGTCTTCTTTGGGCACAAATAACAAACCTTCTGAGAAGGATAGAAATTTTAAAAAGAAAAATGAACAACTAAACTACTTGAGGAATTATAATACAGTAGCAGTTTGTAATTCTGCTTTTCATCTTTCCTGAAAGAGAAACATTGTCCCAATACTAAAAGTATTTATTATACCTTAAAAGAAGGCTCTTATTTCTGGTTCAGAGATTCAATATGGCATTTATAATTATATTCTGGAGACCACATTGTTAAAAATTTGGGTTTTCATGCTAAAAGTGATTTTTTTAAAATATATAATTACCTATTAATTCTTCTGAAATGGTGTGATTTGCCTCTTTTTTGTCATAACTCATCTGAAACAACCCATTTAAAAAGAGAAACTCTGAAATAACCCACAGTGCCTTGGCCTTGGCATAGCTAAACTCTGCAAAACATGGTGATTTCTGCAGGAACATTAAACTGAAGTCATAACAATGGGTAATATTTTAATATAATGGAAAATGATCATTAAGTTTTCCGACAGGAAGGAAATGAATTTTTCTCATTGTACACATTCTGAGAAAAGTACTTAGAAAATTTCAAAGGATGTTCTACCCAACCAGATTGGGCTTTAAGCACCATCATGACAATAGCCTTACAGAGTCTGGTATCAGCAGACTGAACAAATAGAGCTTCCAAGGAAAGAATGTGGTTCAATGTCTCTCAGAAATATATGTAAATGAGCTTGAGATTTTAGAGGATGATTAATCCTACACAGTAGTCAAGTGCCTTTCCCAGGGGTCTTTCTCAGATCTCAGGTAAATCGTTACCTTGATCACGTTCCTCTACCCCACCCACTTAAGGCGAATATCCTATTAAACCTCCAGAAACCCATTTCAACTTACAATGGTGTAAAGTAATATTAAATGCATGCATTTATTAAGTATTCTATGTAAGTTATATGAAATTCCATATGATTTTCAAAATAATTTTGTAAGACACAAAGGACTCTGCTATGTTGCTTTCATAAGTCATCAATCTAAAAACTTCTCTTTGATACAATCTTGATGAAGCCACCACCCCTCAATGATTCTTACCTTGCACCATTTTTGGTCAGTTCCTTTTATTTTTGATTTTTCTGTCTCTATATTCCTCAGCTGCCCAAATACATACAACTCTATAGAATAGATACACATCCCAGGAATTGCCTCCAACATTCACAGCCAAGTCAAACCAAAAGGGAACAGAGACCAGATAAGTTAATTCAGCGATCAAACAAAATCAGGTAAGGAAATTTAAAAACCAAATTAAAAAGGAGGGAGGAAAAAGACCAATTTTTAACCCACCAGGGTTAAGTGACCCATTGATTGGATCTTTTTTCCCCACTTTAGTGTTTTGAGAATCAAGCTCACAAAGCCGTAGACCTTTAAAGGTCTCTGCATAGATTTTACCCTGTTGGTTTTCTCGGTCTGTGAACTGGTTCAAGTTTTCCTTGCTGTTTACTGTTAAGGAGATGGAAATACTGCACTTGCCCTCTTCCTCTGCCATCATAAGCTGCTTGTTACACACATGTGAATCAAATCACCACCTTCTGCCATCATAATTACTGTGCATGCTGGAGTCTCATGTGGCTGAGTGTGAGCCTCCAGGCATGAGCACCTTTCCCACAATGCCAGCCCTCCACATTGGCTCCAGTGCATTATGAGAAGAGCCCTGGCCCATCCTTGTTTCTTGCTGTCTGCTGCATTAATACAAACTTTTTCACATCTCTACAGGTTGTCATTAATGATCAACTTTTTGTCCACCTGCTTCCCCTGCTGCCCGTGGAAGCCTTGGGGAGGCCATTTCTACTGGACCTGCTCCTAATCCCAGTCCTCGTGAAACTTTGGCAAATTCTTCAATGAGCCCTGCCCTACCTCTCCTCCGAAAGGACAGAGAAGGCAGCGGTGACCCCTCTGAGCCATATCCCTGCATTTTTTTACCCCTGAATTCCTGCCAGCTCAGCTGTGTGTGTGGCATCCCTCCTCCCTGCATACCCACAGCTCGGCAACACAGCACGTTTGGTGAGCAAACTTTTGAGAGCAATAGGGTCTTATGACCAAAAGAGAAAAAATTTAATCACAATCTTGCAAATAGCAAAAACAAGAAAGGAACACATGACCAAAACAAATACACTAAGCAAAAACCTTGACTTTTTTAAAAATGAAAGTTGTACTTTCATCTTGTATATTAGAATTCTAATGAATTCAGCACCATATTTAATTTCCTGTATTTCCTTCTTTCTTTCTCCTCCATCCCCCTACCTCCTTCTTCCATCAAGGTCTGAGCCTTATAATAAAAGGTGCAATTGGGACAGAGTCAGAGGGGACTGAGAAAAAAACAGAAGCCAATTAAAATCAAAATCAAAATGTCTGCTTGTCCTTTCCTCCACGCTTCACTTGACACTTCTCTTGCACATGTGAACTCAGTCTTTACTCAGCCCTTCCTTCCTTAACTGGCCCAATATGAGACACTGGGACTTATTTCTTTCCTACTTGAGGCCTCAAATATTTTTATTAGTATATTAAATATAGAGAAATACTGAAAAATAGAAAATTCCAAGAAAAAGGGGCAAGAGAGTGTTGCTGACGGGATGACGGGAACGAGGGAACCTGAAATAACCCACCAGAGCAGAGACTATGTCTTTGAAATAATCAGCAAAGTCCACAGTCCCCACGGTAGCTACTCAAGAATAAGAACAGGAAGGACAAACCCTGCATGTTGGCTGCAATGCTCATTCATTCCTCACTCTTGCTCCCAGAACTCCCTGGCAGCCATCCATAGTGCCATATGTTTTGGGGAGTGGGGAGGCTGAATGTTGTGGTTATGGGGAATTGAGTCTTATTGCTTCATGAGATTGTGGTGAGAAAATAGTTCTGAAACAGAACATGTTCCCCTAGGTGTGCTCTGGGGATCCTAGGATCGGAAACTTAGAACAGGACTGGACTTCGAGAGGGACTCCTCTAAACTCTGACTTATACAAGGGAGCAAATGGAGATCCAGAGAGGCAACGCAACTTGCCCAAAGTCACACAGGTGGTTAGTGTCTAGCTGGAGCATTGGGATTAGACTATGAGACTACAGACTCTCATATCTTTTAGGCTGCCTCACCACCTTTGAGCCTCAGACTCCAGGCTTCATATTGTGGCTTCAAGGGGACTCCCTGCCCCTAGTATTTTTAGTTATTAAGGTATCAAGAATATTTTTATACTTTTAGGGCAACTGTGCTCGCTGGAGAGAGACAGAGTAGGAGGGGATGAGAAATCACACCCTAGAGGAAGGGCCATGCCACAATCCCTTCTCCTCCAGTCTCCGCTTGGGATTTGGGTCACACATGCACTTACATACATGCACACACACACACACTCTCTCTCTCAATCTTTCTCTCTCTCTCTCTCCGTTGTCTTTAAGCTGCTGAATCTGGGACTTGAACTGCACAGTTGACCATGTGGGAGATACCTGCTTTAACCTTCACACCACCAACTGGCCACTATTTTGCTCTCTTAATAACAAATAATAACAAAACACAAAGGAATAAGGGGTATGAAGTTTTAGGATTTGGAGCCAAGAGAAGCAGCAGCTCTAGAAATAATGACTGAAACTTTTTGACCCTCAGTTTCCTAATGTGTGGACTGGGAATTATCATTGTCATCATCCTCACTTGTACCTTATGGGATTTTTGTGAAGATAAAAGATAATACCTGTAGACCACAACACACACTAGAGCCCTAATAGTAGCTATTTGGGTAGAGAAAAGAATTCCTCTAAAATCCCAGAGCAAACGCTGTGCCTCAGAAGCTGAGTCAGTGGGACAGAGGCCTGGAGTCCTTCTGGCACAAGAAAGAGTCCTGTCTTACTGAGGTCCCTTCAACTACTCTCACAGCCCAAGCAATTAAAATGCTCAGACTGAAGGCACTTGCATCAGAACCCTACTGTAATGAGATATAAGCACAATGAGAAGATGTTATAAAAGCCACCCACAAGAATCTGTCACTGATGTGGCCACTGATGGGGGAAAGGTATCTTTAAAACATGCAAGTGATGTATGGATTCCTGGTGAAATAAAAAGAGAAAAATAGGCATGGACTGAGAAAATTATTAAAAGAAAATCAATGTTGGGACCAGCAGTTAGCGTAATGGCTATGTCGCTGGACTCCCATGTAGTCGCCGCGGTTCGCGTCCCGGACCCGGTGGCTTAAACTCATGCCGGGCGCGTGTGTGTGCGTGCCCAAGATCTCGAGAGGAGAATGGAGGAGAAGGGATTGCGGCGTGGCCATCCCCCCTGGGGGGTGATTTCTCGCTTTTTGTCTCTATGTCTCTCTCTGTCTGTCTGGTGAGCGCACGCGCCCTATAGCAAAAACCTCTCAAAAAAAAAAAAAAAGAAAGAAAGAAAACCAATGTTTTCAAATGAACTGATCTCAAAGTTCGAGTCATGGCTTTGCCCTAATTGCTGTGTGAGTTTGGGAAAATCACTTAGCTTCTCTGAGAGGGATGGAAAATATACTGAAAACATACTGAAAATTCTTTTAAGGAAGTAAAATGTCTAAGTTTGTCCATTTTAATTGCTTCAGAAGGATATTATAAATAGTTTTTTGGAACTGGTCTTGTTTCAGAATTGGCTTTTTTTTTTCCATTTTATTTCTCACTAATGAGGTAGAAATTAAAAAGAAATGTGTCTTCTGGTTACGAGGTATGATACTTAGCTTAGTTTTGTCTCTCCGGGTCCTGTCTTTGGGTCACCTGCAGCTTCACATGTGTCTTTGTCTGAACCCCCTGGTTTACAGCTGCCTCCATCAGGAAACTCAGCCCAGGAAGGTGTACAGTGGACAGCATGCAGATGAAGCTCAGTCAAGTGGCAACCCGAGGAGTCTCTTACGCTCATGTCTCTATTTGCTTCTACTTGCCCTACAGTAAAGATCTGGCACCTCCACAGCCTGCAGAGACTAGAGAGGGAAGATCAAAGTAGAGGAAACGAAGTTTTCTGAAGATATGGCAGCTTCTTTTGAACACAGAAAGTGGATGATCTTTGTTTTGAATAATGCTTTCCATCCTGGAATGAGCCACCACTGCACCCCAAAAAGGCAAGCAGGCAGGCGGGCAGCCTTGTTGCTTCTGTCTCTAGGAGAGGAATGCCAAGAAGTGTGTACCGGTCCTTGTGACCCTCAAGCTTTGCCTCTTTTCCGACTGGCTGAGTGTGCATATCCTGGGCCCTCCCTGCTCACACTTCTGAAGCCAGCGAAGCTGTGAGCTCCGCTTCCACAGGCAGCATCCCTGCAGAGGAATTTACATTTTGGAGCTGGTCTACTAAAGAGGCCAGTTCACCAACATCTTAATAGAGTCATTTCTTTATTAGAATTACTTGAAGTTGCACCCTTGGTGATCCAAACACCTAAAGACTCAAAGATAGAGTAAAAAGGTGAGTCATTAGAATACATAAAACTGAAGAGGCAATTACTGGCATACATCATGATCAATAAAATGACAGCTTAAAAGGTGAGTTTCCCATCACACCCTGAGGCTAGCATGCTGAGTCTCTGTCACATTTGGGACAGGCAAAAACTTCTTTACATATGTTTTGCAAAGACCTGCCAGGCTTCCAGCTCTTTGCAGAAGGAATTGGAAATTTCAACAAGGCACCGCAATTGTTCGCAAGTGTTCTGTGGATACCTTGGGTAGGAGGTCATCTCGGAGGCATGGATCTCAGCCCTTCCTTTCCCAAACACATGTAAACATGATGTCTGTAAGCCTGGCATGCTCCCACGGAAGTATGTAGGTTTTGACTGAAAAAAGTGAAGACTTGGGGAAAGCTAATCTCTGTGATTATTGATAGCTGCCAAGGATTCGAGGTACATCACCAGTAGCTGTACTCGACTGCTCAGGCCAGCGGGGCAGGCTGCAGTCCAGCCAACACTCATCTGAAGGCAAGTAACAGAGGGACAACCATGAATCTAATTCATAAAAGCAGTTTGTCTTTTAAGAATGTACTCAAAGTACCATTATCATCATCCTCATCTGTACCTTATAGGGTTCTTGCAAAGATAAAATAAAATATATGTAGAGCACTACACACACTAGAGACCTAATGGTAGCTATTAGGGCAGGGAAAATATGTCCCCCAAAGTCCCAGAGCAAACCCTGCGCCTGAGAAGCTGAGTCAGCAGGACAGGGACCTGTCCCTGGTAATCGAGTTACCAGACACAAGTTCTTTGCCAGGGATTTTAAAGGAGGTGTAAAGCCCCTATGTGACACAGTGGAAGGTAAGGACTACTTTCTCCAGGTAACTCTCAGGGGCTTCTTAGACCACACCCAACACTTTGAGTCACTCTTATAAGTGCAGTGAGCCTAGGACTGAGGTGGAGCCCAGGACCATCAGCCCTCCAGCCCGTGATTCTGAGTGCCCGCAATGGGCAGAGCCCTGTGCCAGCAGAGGTGCTGGAAGTGCAGATGGAAACAACAGGCCTGATTCTTGTTAAATTGCTGATAATCAATCAGGACAGGCAAGACAAACACATGGAAAATAAATGAAAGACCATAACCAGCTTGGATAAAAACTATCCCCAACTCTATCTTGTTCTGTGGTGTTTCTAATAGCTCTAAAACTTAGCAGGATCTCCAGCACTTCAGCAGATTCCCAGCCTACGTTTGTTGCATTAAAGACAAAATTAGAGAAAAACCAAACATAAATAATGTAGCACATGTGGGGTCTAACTGTGAAACAAAGCAAAGCAGTCCGTTAGATGAGCCCTGGGCGCCGCGTGAGCTTAATTTGGCAGCAGACTGAGGAGAGTAAGAGGTGGTATTCTATAATGGAAAAAAGGCACAAGGACAGAAATGGTGAATTTGGGAGGGAGGATAATATGAATATGGCTTGAACAAATGGCCTCTGGCTTAGGGCCCAGGGACCTCTTATTTTTGATATGCCATATTTCTGGAATCCAAGTGGAGTGCACTCTTTGCAACTGAGGTGAAGGGAAGGAAGTGAGGTAAAAGTTTGTAGGATGAAGCTGATGCATGGGATGTTGCCACCTTTAATGGAAAATAAAAGCTGCTCCCTAATCCAAGAACTGCAAGTGGTTATAGGGAGTTTAATGGAGGGAAGGAAGGCCAGGGATGGCCTTTGAAATGTCTGCACTGGGAGAGAAATGCCAACTGCAGGAGCAATAGCATTGCTGGGAGACTTTTGTATGTACGGCCTAGTCTCAGTGCAGCCCATAAGGGCCTTTAAGCAAAAATAAGCAGGGAAATATTAAGAAATGTGTGTATTCAGAAAAAGTAGAAACAGAGGCTTAACTTGGGCAAGTGTCTAAGTGCTGCACAATGACATGAACTGAAGCCCGTATCTTTATCTTGAGTTTACTCTCATCCTTGGGAAAGTTCTGGGTTTGGATATGGTTCCCAACTGCCAGAAATTCTTTAGTGCTGTGAGTTTCCCAGAACTTACTGGAGAATCACGTGGAAACTCCAAAGGCCTGGAAGGGGATCTTGATAGCAGCTTAAAGATGCGTTTTCTATCATTTAAATGAGACCCATTTCTCAGCCAGCATACACTCATGAGTCTTGCAAAAATTTCTTTCTGATTTTAAGATGCCTGATTCCTGTGACTAAAAGAAATAGGTCAAACCCCATCCTAATAAATCTCTGGAGATACTCCAACTCTTTGGTAATCCTTCGTGTTGCTTATATTGGGTATTTGCTTGAAGGAAGTAGGGCTTGGAAAACATCTGGTTCCACAGATTTTTGGAGGCAGTTTCTTAATAATATGGTATGACCTGTACTAAATCTGAATGTCTATGTTATAATGAAGTTTTGTTTGTTGTTGAGATATACGCTATATCCCTCATCCTGTCTTCTGTAGTCTCCAGGTAAGAGTGATCAGACGGGCTAACAATAATAGTATGCTTTGTAAGGAGGTATTTCTTTGTCAGAGAGTTCAAATATGATCTCATTAATACTTACCTTGGGGAAAGCCGAAGGGAGAGAGAAAATAGTTCTAAAAAATTAAAAAAAAAAAAAAAGAAACATGGAAGTGGCATGAATATAAGGCCTAACTTAACCTATGCTGCTTGCGATGGTTAGTTTCCAAAGATGGCCCCACAGTGAATCATACCTCCCATTATCTATGCTTTGTGTATTCCCTATTTCTTGAATCTGGCAGTTCTGTGACTTGCTGTTAACAAGTAAAATACTGCAGAAGTGACACTGTATGACTTTTGAAACTTGCGAATAAGAAACCCTGCATCTTTTTACTTGGTGCCTGGGAACGCTCACCCTTAGAACCCAGCTGCCACTTAGTGAGAAGCCCAAGCACATGGAGAAAACACACATAGTGTTGACTGGCTGCTCCAATCAAGAGCCTCCACTGAGTGCCCAGTTGACAGCATCAATGGTCAACCTTGTGAATGACCTGTCTTGGACTTTCAGCCCAATTGAGCCTTCGGATGACTCAAACATCAAGTGCCATATGACCACAATGGGATGACATAACCTTGGTGAATATTGCTAAGCTGAGCCATGGAACTTTCAGACAAATAAGTGATTTCAATCTCTTAAACTTTGGAGTGGTGGATTACACAGTCATAGCTAACCAGAACACTATTCAATGCTTGAGTAAGTGCTGGTTGATGAAAACATAATCTTGTCCTCTTGAAACAGATGTTGAGGACCAAGAATCCCTAAACAAACCTTCCTTGGTGCCTTTTGGAGAGATCTTAAGTGCCATTCTTCTTAGCCCTGGCCTTTCTCATTTGCTTCAGAAAAGGCAAATGTCCAGTCTGTGGAAACGGAGCATATGGTAGGGGGTGGCAGTGAAAGTAGAGTGGGGAAATATGCAGCAACTTTCTCAGGCCCTCAGTTTAGGCCAGTCGTTTACAAATCCAAATGCCCACAGGGGCAGGGCAAGCAAGATGATAGAATGATGAGCTTCTTTGACATTATAGAGTGGTAGAAACTGTGTGAACTCCTGAGCATGCGACTATCTACAGGGGTCAGCTGCTATAGTCCAAGGAGGCCATTGGGGCCATTAGCACTAGTCTTGTCATTTTTAAGTTAAAGTAGATATTTTTTTAAGTGTAAAATTTGGAAAAAAATCTTAAATATTTTAAAACACTGCAAAATACAATATACCTGGGGGCCTAAGGGTTGCTGGTTTGATGTTTCAACCACACGGGGTAGGATGAAAGCAAGGTCAGCCTCATCTCAGCATCTGTCCTTTCCCAAGGAGTATAGTAATACCATCAAATACACAGTGTACCATAATTTGTCCAGTCTGTGGAAACGGAGCATATGGTAGGGGGTGGCAGTGAAAGTAGAGTGGGGAAATATGCAGCAACTTTCTCAGGCCCTCAGTTTAGGCCAGTCGTTTACAAATCCAAATGCCCACAGGGGCAGGGCAAGCAAGATGATAGAATGATGAGCTTCTTTGACATTATAGAGTGGTAGAAACTGTGTGAACTCCTGAGCATGCGACTACCTACAGGGGTCAGCTGCTATAGCCCAAGGAGGCCATTGGGGCCATTAGCACTAGTCTTGTCATTTTTAAGTTAAAGTAGATATTTTTTAAGTGTAAAATTTGGAAAAAAATCTTAAATATTTTAAAACACTGCAAAATACAATATACCTGGGGGCCTAAGGGTTGCTGGTTTGATGTTTCAACCACACGGGGTAGGATGAAAGCAAGGTCAGCCTCATCTCAGCATCTGTCCTTTCCCAAGGAGTATAGTAATACCATCAAATACACAGTGTACCATAATTTATAAAATATTTTCATGTCCACATCTTCATAAGGGGAAACAGGTAGATTAGATGTCTTTTAAAAATCCTTTGCTTGGGACCAGCAGTTAGTGTAATGGCTATGTCGCTGGACTTCCACATAGTCGACCGTGGTTTGCGTCCCTGACCCGGTGGCTTAAAACTCACACCGGGCTCATGTGCGTGCGTGCCCAAGATCCTGAGAGGAGAATGGAGGAGAAGGGATTGCGGCATGGCTATCCCCCCTGGGGGGGTGATTTCTCGCTTTCTGTCTGTCTCTCTCTGTCTGGTGAGCACACATGCCCTAGAGCAAAAATCTCTCTCTCTCTCAAAAAAAAAAAAAATCATTTGCTTAAGAAAACAGGCTCAGGGAGATTTTGTGAGCTGCCTGAGTGGACAGTGCTCAGGCAGAGGTCTACAGCTCATACCATTATGAACAGAGGAGTAGGGAGGAAGATGAGCCCTAAAAATGTATTGAAACAAACAGTAAAAGCAACTCTAGGGGCTGGTTGGGGGGCATGGTGTTTGAGGCACTGGACTTCCACACAGCTAACCATGATTTGAGTTCTGAACCTAGTGACTTGTGCTCTCTCTCTCCCATCAAATTAAAAAATAATAATAATAAATAAAATAATTCTTAACAAATAACAACTCTGGGAAGCTAAGAAGTAGAGTTAGAGTAGGAGGGTTGAATTAGGTACGAAGTTGCTTCTGAAACCCCTGGGTCTTATGTTACATGATCAAGACTGATAACCATGAATCTACCCAGGGAAAAGTGATGAATGCTGTTGTCTCAAAGCTTGACCGAGGGCTGGGCCATGGAAAATGTTCCTTCTTGTTTTGTGTGATCTGAATAGCTATGATCTAGGGTCGAGGTTTTTAAGGAACCTGGAGAGAAAAGGAAACCTGAATCCATTCCCTTTCACAGGCAAAGGGGGAGATCCCACTCCAGTTCCTGTGGTTCCCTTATCCTCTTTCTCTAAGGTAAACCTGGCTGGAAGAAGACTCAGAGGCCCAACATGTCTCTTACGGCCAACATGCCTGGGTGGGTAGGAGGAATAGGCTTCTTCATTCAGACAAAACTTCCCACACATAATCCAGATGATTATGGATTCTAGATTCCTGATGGGGACAAGGAGGTCCCAGGTATGCCCAAGCACCTGAGCCCACTCAAAAGAATTTCTCTAAGTCTTTTTTCTTTACCTCAAAGCCAAGTAATTGCAGCTGATGAGGAAAGATGGCAGAGAACCTTGGCCAGTGACTGGGCATACCTGGGACTTAGAATATCGGCCACCTCACACATAGACTCCATAGAGGTCAAAAGTTCCCACGTTTTCTGTTAGCTTCTCATTCTGTCCCCAGCTTCCAGGACCAAAGCAGGTGACTAAGGGACCAATAGCTAATGTGAACATCTTGGCTGCTGGACAAGCCTTGTTCCCAGCAGCACTGTCAGGAAGGAAACCTCGCATTTACAATGATAAGTGGTGGGGCTCAGCCACCTTACCCTCTTATTTAATCTTCACTGTCAGTTTATGAATCGGACACTCCTTAATTAGAGGCTCTGTAGATGGTCCATGATTGCACAGATTACAAATGGCCACACAGGTGTATGAACACAGGTGAGTCTGTTCCTATTTTTTTTCCCTGGCTAAATATAGAAATATGTCAGCCCTACTCTTTCCAGGGTCAATGCTATAGGGCACAATTGTGCAAGTTGTGAACTGCCTTGCTCTGAGGGGCACTGTTCTTATCATGGTCTAGGCCGATGGCATGCCCTGGAGTTGTGCAGCACACAATCTGCATGCCATGGGTGACAGCACTGCCTCCCATTGCAGCAAAACGAAATTTGGGTCAAATAAGGAATTCTTTCCTGGTAGCAAGCTGAGATAAAGTATTTAATCAGCTATCCCACACTCGGGCTTCTGAGAGACACCACAGTATTTTTATGTGGCTTAGCAGAAATGCCTGTTTTCAAGTTGTAGCTACTTATTAATTGATGTATGAACCTCATTTGCACCCAGGAAGTGAATGACAGTCAATTTATAATGCCTACCTTAGAACCAGAAGGAGTCAAGTCTCGCCTTCCGGGAATTGAACTTGCAGTATGAGAGATTGCTCAACTGAATTGGGGGCTAAAGAGTTGTTCCATCCAGCAAACACACACACACACACACACACACACACACACACACCCCATCACCAGTATGAGAGATTGCTCAACTGAATTGGGGGGGGGCTAAAGAGTTGTCCCACCCAGCAAACACACACACACACACACACACACACACACACACACAGCCTATCACCACCACTACCACCACCACCACCAACAACAACAACTCAAAACAAAAATAAATAAAAACCAGGTCTAGATAAGTTATTAGTTCAGCTCCTTCCAGTGCATTCTCCCAGATGCTGGCAGCAGAGCCCAAGGTCTCCAGGAGGGAGGGGTGGGATTCTCCCCAATTCCCTTGGGTCTGACACACCCTGAAGGCTAGCCTAGGGAAGAAGAGCTGATAGACTCCCTGTGAAATCCCAGAGGAAACTTCCCAATCAGAAGAGATGGGCCCTGGCATCCAGTACAGGCAAGGGAGACAGTGGAATGTGTGCGGAAGGTAACAGTTCTGAAAAGAGAGTGGGATGTGCCAGGAAGGGTTTTTAATATTCAGGTTGAAAAGGGTTTTAGCTGTGACTTGGCATCACCAGCAATAATCTACTTTAATTCAATTTGCTGTAAAAAGATGCCACTTTTGCTTTTTACATAGACACATGAGAAAATGCCACGCTTGCCTTGTTAAGTACCTTGGCTACACTCCCGTGGCCAAAACACACTACCCAGAGAAGGGTCCCCGAAGTCCGGCTGCTGTAGCCGGCTGAGTCAGCTGGGGCTCTCTTCTTAGCACATGGTTCAGGTCACTAAACTTACTTCCGCTGTTGTCTTTAGAAGATGCTCCTGCAGGTTCACTGCCTCATGGGGAAAAAAAATCATATCCAAAGCCTGATTATAAGTTGTCCCCTGTTTCTTTGCACTCTCTCCTGATGTTTTTCAGCCCACCAAGATAAACAAAGCTTCTCCAACACAGTCAGTTATCACCAATCCAGCCAGGCGATCTGTGATCAGTTCATCTAACCTCTCCTCATTTCCTGAGTCTAAATACACAAAATTAATTCATACCTAGCACGTGTTGCCTCCAAGTAAACGACAAACATCGTTTCTCGGCACAGCCAATGGGATCAGATGAACAACTGGAATGTTAGCCACACCGTTCTTCTATCCCATAGGGATTCAGAAAAAAATTGCATATCTAGAAACAATATGTGCCAGGGTGGTCTCTTGGCAATTTGCAGCCAATTACAAGTGTACATTGCTTTGCACAATGGATGTGCTACTGAAAAGGTTATATGCAAATCGAATTTTTGTAAATTGAATTATATTTAACATGCACCAAGGGAACCGGCTATTTTAGGGACACCAAAGTTGAAGTGCTTTTGTAGAGTAGGGAACCCTTTATAAGGAAAATTACCATCCTCCAATTCATATATTTTTTGATAAGGTCAGGTTTTATTATTTTGGACTTCATTGAATTAGAGCATACCTACAGTGTTAAAATGGTAATAATAAGATATTCAGAGCCATCCTCAAATTCTAGCAGTCAGAGAGGGAGAGAGTGAAAACTAACTCTGATTATCCTCCTAAAGGGAAGGATGAACTGGGAGAAAAGGAAGACTTTCTGGCATCATTTGCAGAGCTACTCCTGGTGCTGCTGTTATTTTTGGCCTAAGCCCAGTCGCCTCATCTCAGTTGCCTCTCTCTACCTGTGTTAGAATATTCCATTCTGAAATTGCAGGCTCCTAGACTGGGAAGGTTATGAAAATGACAGCCAGTCTAACCAGGGCCTTGTTAACCCTTAGGCATGCTTATCACAGGGCCTGAGGCCTATCAGATTTTTAAGGGCGTATGCAAATGTCTGAGACCTGAAAGAACACAAAAGAAAACTGCAAATCAAAATTAATAAATGTTTAATTAAAGATCTACAAGATGTAACATTGTGTCAACTTCATTAATTGTTAAGTTTGGTATTCATAAAAATTTAATTACCTAAGAATTAGAAAGGAAGAAACAAACTGTCATTATTCATAGCTGCTGTAATGCTCCACATTAAAAAAAAAATCCAAAGAAATTTATAGACAAACTTATTAGTAGAGACTGGGTTATACTGAGTTAATAATGAAGTGAGTTAACAATTAACCCTGAAATGCCAGCAACTTATTTCCTTATCATGTAGACTGTGGGGGTCCTGAGCAAGTCTATCACATGTGATTCGTTGACTCAAGCTTTGCCCCAACACTAGATTGCACGTATATTTCAGAGAAGGGAGACTAAGAAATCACACATGCACTTTTCATGTCCCCAGTCTGGAAGTTACCATATTACGTCCGCTCACATTTCATTGGTTCCAACTCTTTCCATGTTCCCTGACCTCAAGGTACCTAGGAGGTATAGTTTTTGATACGTTCCGAGAGAGCATGATGTCTACTTTGAACATCATTAAGACTTATAAGAGCTCAGTTAAGATCCATATATCCAAATCTGTAACATTTCTGTATACCTGTCACAATTACTACATGTAAATATAAATGGAGACCAATTTAAAATGCAACAAAATCTTTCAGCACCTAGGAACAAATCTATCAAAAGATAAGCAAGATTTTTGCAGAGATATTCATAGAACTTTACTGAAGGGTAGGAAAGATGTCAGTTTGCTCCAAATTAATTTATAGATTAAATGTAATTTTGATTAAAACACATATAGAGCTTTCAATGGTGGTTAGAAAACTGATCCTGGGACCAACAGATGGCATACTGGTTATGTTGCTGGATTCCCACATAATTGACCACGATTTGAGTCCTAGACACAGTGGTTTAAAATTGACATTGGGAACATGTGTGTGCATGCCCAAAATCCCAAGAAGAGAGTGGAGGAGAAAGGATTATAGGACCATGGCCTCTGGGAAGGAATGTGATTTCTCACTTTCTGTCCTCTGTCTCTCCAGCAAGAGCACGCTCCCTATAGCAAAAATCTCTCTTTAAAAAAAAAAAAAAAAAAGAAGAAGAAGAAAGAAAGAAAGAAAAGAAAAAAGAGAAAGCCGATACTAAAATTCATGTGAAATAATAAATAACTAAGACAGTTTTGCAGAACAAGAAAGACTATGACTATAGGTAGCAGGTGGGATGGTAGCACAGGTGAGCACTTCTAATCTAAAAATATGCAATCTTAATGCTCCCAAATTCTAAACTTTTCAAGTGCCGATGTGACATTCTAAGTGAGAAACCTTATACTTGATCTTATGTGACAAGTCACAGTCAAAATGCTGCAATACAAAATATTATATAACGTGGAAACCAGCAGATGATGTAATGGTTACGTTGTTGGACTCACATGACCAACTGCAGTTCGAGTCCTAGACTCAGCGGCTTGGAACTCATGCTAGGCGTGTGTGTGTGCCCAGAATCCCAAGAGGACAATGGAGGAGAATGGATTGTAGCATTGCCATCTGCTCTGAGGGGTCTTTTCTTGATTTCTGTCTGTCTCTCTGGTGAGTACATGTGCCTTATAGCAAAAATCTCTCTTAAAAAATATTGTGCAACATTATCTTTAGGTTATGTGTATAAGATGTATATGAAACATAAATAAATTTTGCATTTAGACTTGAGTCTCATCCCCAAGATATCTCCTTATAGACATGCAAATATTCCAAAATAAAAAAGAAAATCAACTTCTGAAGCACTTCTGGTCTTAAGCATTTTGGATAATTGATACCTAACCTGAATTTTCACAGGACTATATAAGCAGACAAAGAGAGATAAGCTTTTGTATGTATGTGAAACTAGTATTTGACAAGGGTAGCAGTGCAGGTGGGCCACCTGGTCAATGGAATAACTGGATACAGAAAAGATTACCATAGATTGTACATTATTATAACTATTTTATGCAAATGAAATAATTTTAGGACACAAACTAGCCTTGAAATTTGTTTACAGAAAAAATATCTGTAATGTATAATGTGGGCATGTTTTAGGTATTTGATAGGATGTTGAATAGAAGGGTCTACCAAAGTCATAAACCCTGTTTCTGCAATTGAACTTTTTCTACTTGATTCCATTGAGAAGAATGACAACATTGTTTGAATATCTCCAAGAATGATCATGGGGAATCACCAGTTCTACAGATCCCCCACCTGGCTTTAGCTCCACTTGAGTATGGAGCAAGATAATGGTGTGGGGAAATCCTACAGTGAGAAATTGATATCTACCATGCTATCTGCTAACAAAAAGACTTTGAGCAGATGTAAACCTGATCTTGGACCTCCAAACTGTGAGCTGAATAATCTTCTATTCTCTTAAGTTACCCAGACTCAAATTTGTTATCATCGGAGCAGAATGAACCCAAACACCATGTGCCTAGCTTAGTGGGGCACAGAGCAACATCTTCTTGGAAACTAAGCAACTTTCCTAGCAATGTTCACACAGGAAATACTTTCCAAACTCCATCTGTGGATATCAAAATTACTCTTTTAACACTTCTGGCAATGGAGTAAGCGAGCAATAGTTTCATGTGAGGGTTGAATACAGATGTGTGAGGGTGGGAAAGCACTAAGAATGGAGATGGTTGTAATTTGTAGCTTCCCAGGGTGACTCTTTAAAGGTCAACATTCTTCTTGTTTTGATGAGGCATAACAATAAAATATTGTGACTGATTTTTGTCACTGGTATGACCTTATTAAGATAGTGACCACAGAATTAAATAAAACAATAAGAGATTCAATGATATGCCATTCATTTATTTTTTTTAAGTTTATTTATTCTGAGAGAGAGGCTTTCAAAGAGTCTTCATGCCATGATCCTATCATCTGCCCAGTCTCAGCTAGCCCAGGTCATGGCACATGCACGTGGTATGCTCAGAAAGCCCCAGGATGTGAATGAGGGACCTCTCTGTGGACTCAGCATCACAGAGCCTCAGATTACCATGATATCACTGGTTAGCCCTTTGCTATTTAATATCTCTTGACTTGTGGTTCTAGCATGAAGAATAAGAACAAAATAAATTACAGAGTACAGTAGTAAAGAGAGAAGTTGAATTTAAGCAGGTGGTAAAGCAAAATGCAGGAATTACAGATTCCAAAAGTCAGAATCAAATATCCAGTAATGATATGATTTAAACATCTGGCAAATATTCACATAGCAACTATAAATGTGGAGGGGACTTCATGCATCCCGTTAAAAGTTATAGACACACACCCAGTTGGTGTCCTGGCCTATGGTCTCTTTAATCACAGAGAAACCCAGGGAAGATAAAATTGCAGCCCTAAAAGTTGCTTCTGAAATTCGCTGCAGAATTTTTTTTTAAAGTATGTTACTTTTTCTTTAATGAACATGCATTTATTTTAACCATGGGGAAGTTTTGTAAGTGTGTGCAGTGTATACATCTTCAAAAATTTTATGGAAAATACATATGAATATTTTTATGTAAAATATATATAAATGCATACTATGGAAGGATTTAAAAATTTTTTGCACCATGAACTTTTTAAAGTCCCCTTATACACACACACACACACACACACACATTTATGAACACTTAATACCATAATATTATTCAGGTGTTGTATGTGTGTGCACATTAAGTATTTTGAGGAATTTTCATGATAAACAGAATTTAGCCTGCTGGAATAAGTCTGCATTATAGTTCCCATTTAAAACAAATAGACTCATGATTCTAAGCTGAAACCTTTTTAGAAAAATATGTTTACTAGTCTGACAAAAAAAATGTAATTTAAAAATTGAATATGTGAAATTTTTACACTCAGTTTAAAAAGTTTCAAGAAATTTAACAATTTGTAAACCAAGTATCAGGCTAAAAATTAATCAGACTCCTTTAAAAGTGTTAAAATTTGCTTGATTTTGAAATAAAATAATATTTATAAGTGGAACTTAAACCGAATGGTTTCTTAAAGTATAACTTTAAGAAATTAAGTAGTAATTTTTAAAACAAAAGTAACATCCTGAGTAATTTTTTTTTTTTCTTGAGTGGTTTTTGCTATAGGGCACATGCACTTGCCAGAAAGACAGAGAAAGACAGAAAGTCAGAAAGTGAGAAATTGCCCCTCAGTGGGAATGGCCACACTGCAATCCCTTCTCCTCCATTCTCCTCTCAGGCATGTGCACACACATGCCCGGTGTGAGTTTAAGCCACTGGGTTTGGGACTCGAACCATGGTCGACTACATGGGAGTCCAGAGACATGGCCATTACACCAATTGCTGGTCCCAATCTTTTCTGAGCACAAAACCTTGCATCAAATACACTAAAAACTCATTTTAACCTTTTTTTGTTTTTAACATATCAAAACACTCACATAAAGAAAGTATCTTTTAAAACAGTCACACTTAAGTGATGCTTTCATGCTCAAAAGTGGAGTCCAATTTTAACCTTTTTTTGTTTTTAACATATCAAAACACTCACATAAAGAAAGTATCTTTTAAAACAGTCACCTTGGAGTCCACACTTAAGTGATGCTTTCATGCTCAAAACTGTCTTCAAACTCACCATTTGAGATTACTTTCAAAGTTGGTTTAGATTCTGTCTCCCTTTGTCAGACCCATGCAGGTATCTTAGTTGGAGATTGGATGACAGAATTATCTAACACCAAACTTAATATGTCACTACCCTGAAGTATCTCCAGTTTAACATGGGCAATTCAAAAGAACAAACTTCAGATGTGGTGGGAAAGTATTTCTTCTCCAAAAGTACTTTCTAAGACTTCTCTAAATCACAGCTCTTAAGCAGCTGACTTCTCTCCCTTTCTGAAGAGTAAAAGGAAAGCTTTTCTAACTAGAACTCAAATCTATGCACAGATGAGAACTTTAGCTGAAGCTGAAAATTATTGAAGGTTTGGATGGGAGGATTTGGTCCAGACCCACCAACAGAAGCGAGAATGTATGTGGTATCTTGGTTAGGTGTTGGGAGTTCCCAAGTGCTCGTGACATCATTCTGGAGTGCTGGTCAAAGTCAGCCCAAGAATCAAAGGCAGGAAATGCTAGAGGACAGGGCCAGACAGAGATGTCTTGGGAGACAGACAGAGAAGTCTTTGGAGACATTATACCATTATATAATGGTCCAATGGACACCATGACTCAGAACACCAAATCCATTAAGAGGTAAATGAAAATTACATTCCAAATGTGGTTGACTACACATTTCTTTTAGTTCAAGCAGCCTGAAACCAAGAAGCTCAACATAAAATAAAGAGGGTGGAGATACGAGGCAGGTTACAGAAAAAATGATGACAATGACAAACAACAAAAAACTTTTGTGAAAGAGAAATCTTTCAGTTTGACTTAGGGCCTTAACTTCCTCCACATAATTTGGGCGCAAAGGAACTACACATTTATTTATTTATTTATTAATGGAAAACTCCATATACATTGTGTTTTCCAAAGAGTGAACGGTTGCCAATCACTACCTTTATTTAATTGAACTAGCCAAGAAATGAGTCATGGAATGGAGATTTCTCTCCCTGCAATAAATAAAACAAAAACTTCTTTAAAAAGAATAGATTTGCACCCAGTTCTCCTTATGATCCCCATTAAATCAATAGCCATGAACGAAGTGACTCTTCAGTATTTGCTCTGAAGTCAATTGCTTTTAATGCATGTCAGGTAATCCTAAAAACAAATTCCACCAACCTTTATGGGGAATCTCAGACAAATGCTCAGCATGAATATAAAGAAGCATTTTCACAAAGAACTGTGTACTTTGCACCCCCACTGTAGGCTACCTTTCAAGCAGGACAGTGCTGACATGCCCAGCCTACTGTTTATCCAATCTCCCAATCAAGTCTGTATCAATAACAATGACCTGAGAAGATCAGAGATGCCTCAAGGACCTTATGGAACTAGCCATTTGTTCATTCCTTCACTCATTCGTCCAAAGCAAATCTTTATTAAAAACTTAATATGCACAGGACACTATGCTAGGCTCTGAACACCATGTAGTCACAGGTCTGCAAAGTTTTGCAAATTGTTTTCTTTGTTTGAAGTACCATCAAGGACGTAACACCTCTCAAGGGGGACTGTTCTACTTAGCATTGGAAATTGCAGCGTGGCTCAGCAGGCAAAGTAGATTACTAATGATTAATAAAGATTACTACAGTCTAAGGGGGTTCTAAGTTCTCATTATTCCAGAATGACCTGGGACCTCAATTTGAATATATGGATAATGGAGGAAATGGCTTATCTCTTGGGAATAATAATGGCAAATTTCCAACAGAAATGCTGGCAGTAAATATGGGCAGGAGAGGAAGGCTGATGTAGAGAAGGGAACTGCGGAGCCCCTTCGTGGCCTGGCACCGACACCTGAGCCGAGTACACAGGGAATTCATGCAGCTCCTCTGTGCCTCATTTGCTTGTTTTTAACCCAGGGATTACAGAGCCCTCCTTGCAGGCTACTATGATCAAATAAGATACCGTGGGAAAAGTGCTTGGCAAAATGTCTGGAATGTGATAGGACCCAGATAAGCAACGAATGAATAGTAGCTCACAAAGAAGAGGAAGAATAAGACTGAGCGTTAGGAATCCAAAGAAGACATGCAGAATGTCTTTTTCTTTTTTACACAGGCTCTCTTCTCTCTGGCATTGACAACGGTGGGCCTGGAGGGCTGCATGTGAAAACACCCAATGCTGTTATGGTAGTTAATGGTGGCTTTTCGGGACTGACGGGGACACACAGAAGAAGAGCACATGGTATTCCTGGAGTAGCTCATTCAAGTAGGATAGTCCTATTTGTACAGTAATTCTAGAATTTCAAGTATTTTTCCTTAAGGACACTGGTACTCACACTGAAGCAATTGACTCACATTTTAGTTTAAAAATAATGGTTGCTGTTGCCTTGGATCTTTTCAGTCAACCAGGCCACTTGGATTTCTCCCAGTTGCCCTGTGAGTTTGTCTAACCTAATTTTCCTCTCACTCTCTCCTCCTTGTGTACCTTCCCACTTCAGGCAACAGTGCAGTGTGAGCTGGGGTGGTGGGGCTCCACACTCAGCCCTGGTCAAAGAGCTTGGAAAAGCAATAGCTAGTGTCTCTGGGGAACTTGCTCTGAGGTTTCAGCTCCCTCCCTCCCTGTAATTTCATCTGCTTGCTCTCCAAATATCTTGAGAAGTGTCATAGAAGATGATGCAAAAGCTTGCAACCTGTAAAAACTTGGCAAAACAGTCATCCGTTAAAATTATTTCAAGCCTATTTTGAAAGTATGTTTCAGCTCCAGTTTACCAGTCTATGAAATGGAACATAGTACCTTTTACACTTTACCTTTTACCTTTTATGATGAAAAAAAGACAATGCAGGGAAACCATAGTCACAGACCAGGTGCTGAAGAAATTTTGGTTCCCACAGAATCTGACACAACACTCTGAGCCTCAGTTCATTGTGTAGAAAGAACTAGTGGCCACTGTGTTTATATACCAACACAAGACAAGCTGGAAAGAGATGGTGTCACCAACGTGTGAGACCTTGGGCATGGCATGCAGGGCTGCCACTGTGGGTAGGGTGCACCAGGGGACACTCTTTTGCCCTCCTATGGTGAAGATCCTGTGTGTGTCAGTGGGTTGGACCATTTCCTACTGCCCTCTCACTCACTGTATCTTCTGGGCACTGCCCCTTCCAGTGAACTCTCCTCATGGGAGAGTGGGCCTGGACTCTGACCAGGGTCATTACTTCCCAGCCCTCAGCAGTCCCCAGCTCAGTGATAAGATACTCAGAGTCTAGATTTTTAGTGTAAACATACTAAGAATCTAGACTTTTTCCAACAACACGTGGACAAAGTTGGACCAGTAGGGGAAACCCAAACCAGCAAACCTGTATCACAGCCTCTAAATCAGGAAGCCAAGATGCAAGAAACCAGAGTCAAGTTCCAAAGCCTTATGCTCTCTGGCTGGGAGAGCGCCTGCCAGGAAGTGCGCATCCCACTTCCCAGTCTGTTTTGTCCTAAGCTGCATTTTATCCCCATCAAGTGGACAGGCCCTCATTCCCACCAATTCCCCATGCAGATGAGGACTTGGGAGTTATTAAGAAAAGAAGCTCAATTGTCCCCCTTGGCTTATCATTACTAACCAGACAGGGAAGCTTCAGCCCACCATTGATTTAGATTAGCCCCTTCGTCTCAATATTATTAATTACCCAAGTTAGCATACAGCACGTCAACATCAAAATCCGACTTTTTTTTTTTTTTTGAATTAACTGTTTCATTTGCAGCTCCATGGCTGTACCTGCTTTCTTTCATGCCTCCAGGACCCATGTAGAAATGCCTTGCAGATATGATTTCAACTACCATCAAGCGGAGATATTAGACTGGGGACCAACACAGGTCATTCCTTTCATGGGAGGCCACCAGGCTAATCTTTTGAGGTGACATTTCCATAATGACATTTGCCAAAGTTCTCTATTGCATTCTGTGCAAAGTAAACAGAAGGGTTAATTTAGTTCTCTAATCTCTTGTTATAAGCCTAATTATTTTACATGTCTTCATTTCATTAATGAATTGCTGCTTTTTACATGCAGCTCCTTCCCCATTGCTTTTGTTTAAACCTCCTGGTGGGAAGGGATAGATTAATTTTGTTGTGCCTTAATGAAACTGTATGCTACATTAGATTTAACCATTTGGCATGCACTGCCAACATCACCATTATGCATAATGAATTATTTTTTGTGAGTCCCAAACTACTGTAGACCTTCAGTGTTCTCCTTCAGATATTGTGATGATGCAACTGGCAGGCACATAGCAGCAGCACGGTCACTGCGCTGATATCCACGTAGGCTGCCTTGTGGCCTTTTATGTTCTGTCACCTAGATTTCTGCTTGCCATGGGGAACCCATGGATATCAGTTGATTTATAGCCAGACTCTCAAATGAAACTAGTGAATTGGTTTTGAGGGCAAAGCTCTGTACCAGGCAGCTTGAGGCAGGCCAGAAGTTGTTTGGTCTTTGTCTTCTCCTCTTAAAACAGGAATTATTCATTGTGTCCACAGACCATCTGGGGATGGGCTAGTCTAGACCAAGCTTGGCTGGTAGCTCTGCTTCAGGCTACTATAGTGGGGGCAGCTCTGGCCCAGATGTTTCTGTTTTCTTCTTGAGATGAACAGACTAGCCAAAGTATGGTCCTCTTATGATGATGGAAAAAGCTGAGGAGAGCAGGTGGAAAGACTTGTGCAAGGCCTCATCACACCCAGGCTTAGAACTGGTACGCTGCTACTTTTACCCGTTTGTTGTTTATCGAAGCAAATTGCATCTCTAAATCCAAAATTAAGAGGCCAGGATGTCTTTTTCCTTGTGAGGAGGCCATGGCAATGATGTAGTTGCAGGAACTGACAACTGAGGCAATCAATTAAGATGTTCATGTTTGCAAAACTTGGTATGCTCTAGGTGGTGACTAACCTCAAATTTTCTAAACTAGAGTCATTTAATCCCACAGTTAGGGCTCGTCCCAGCCTTGACTTGGGAACACTTGTCCCTGGGTAGGGGATCAAAAGATCTCAAGCTGAAAACACCTTAGCTTATCAAAGAGATAAGCCTGATTCAATTAGTCTGGACCCAAGTCCTGTCTGAGTCGGAGGTATCTAATGACTGCATTTCCTGCCCCTGAACTTGGGTTTCCCAGATCTCTGCACCAATGCACTAATTCATACGTCATCTCCTTGGTTAACTAATTTGCTCTATCAGAACTTACTTTATGAAGATTCAATCTGCTTCCCAGTTTTAGAAGGATCTCCAGATTCAAGACTGAAAACAACTTCCCCTTTTCCTGCTACTAGAATATGGCTTTTCCATATCCTTGGAGTTAACCTGAGCTTATGGTCCTGGTCTTTCCCCATCTGGACTCCCTCATTACGACATCTGGCTCCCAGACTAAAAACCCAGGTGGCAATAGGAGGCACTAGGATTCTTAATACCAAGAGTCAGGGGAACATTGTGCTCCATGCATGCTCCCCAAAAGGCTGCAGGAAGGTGAGCACCATGAGTTGGGTCTTTTTGGGAAATTTTTCTTAAAGGTAAAAAGAATGAGGAGCCAAAAGGGAAAGAAAGACTATGTATCCATAGCTTGTTTAAAATGATGTTGTCATTCATGCTAAGCGCCAGATTTTCTTTTCTCATGGTGCTGGGAAGAGTCTTGATGACACCTGTGCTGACTCTTCACTCTCCCCCTGGATATGTTCTAGCATGAGGGGCTACTGGGCCATTCCTCAGGTAGTAGGTCCCCTCCTGACTCAGGATCTTTGCTCTTGCTTCTCCCTCGACTGAAAACATGTTTACCTCTGAGATTGACATCACTGGCTCCCTCGCCTGTTTCTCATCTTTACTCAAGCATCACCTGCAGAGTGACACCTTCCTTGACCTCCTTACTATTTCTTTCCCGACCTCTCATCTGTCAAGGCATTTCCTATCATCCCTTCCTGCTTCATTGTTTATCCAGAGCACTTACCATCATCTCACACAGTGCATTTTACTTTTCATTTTGTTGACTGTCTCCCTTCACTAGAGTAGATGCTCTGTAGGTGTCAGTTTTGATTTATCTGTCTGTTTTCTCCTAGAACATATAATAGGTGCACAATAAATATGTGCTGGGTAAAGGAAGAAAGAAAAGACGGACATGAGGAGTGGGAGAAGGACTGGGGTAGCTGGAGAACAAGGATGGCAGAGAGATAAAAGCATAGCATGTACATGCATGAAAATGTACAAGATCTCAGACAGGACTCTGATAAGCTCAGCCCGGGCATTCAAGGCATGCCAGTCTTCAACTTTTCCCTTTCTGTTGACTCCTCATCTTGGGCCATAAAAACATGCTCCCGTTTCTTCGATCCCAATTCAGAAATGTGTCCAGTCTCCTCCCTCACCATCCAGGCCTCCATAGAGTGGTCTGCAGTTGCTGTCTCCACTTGATCACTTTCCATTCACTTGAACTAGACCCCAGCCCACATTGTTCTGTTAACAGTCTCTCCGCAGGGACCTCAATCTTAACAGTTCCAAGCTGAACTATTTCCCTATCTTCCCCCGCCCTCACGTGGTGATCCTTTCTTTTTCTCTCATTCTCAGGCTCAATTTCTTGACAGAGCATCTTTTTGGATACACAGCTAGGTGCTTGACTTCTCTTCACTTCTCCTGTGTCTTATTTATGTTCCCATGATCTCCTAATAGGCAACAGTGTCTTGGCTCCCTGCCTCATGTCCCCATCAACCTCATCCACTGACATTTCTCACCACCTCTGGGACAAAGTCTGAACTTACTCACATGACACATAAGGCCCTCTGTTGTCTTTCCTCATTTCCAGACTCATCTCTCTCCCTTCTATCATGCTGGATTGTCTTTTGGCTTTGCACAGGTAGGAGGGCTGTCCACCATCCTCGTCTATCCTTTAAGATTCAGCTCTTGTCATGATATTGCTAGCATATGCTATGATACATATTAAAATTTTAAAAGCTTTATCTTCAGTCTGGTCAATAATGTCCAGAACATAATGGACTTGATACGTTTTCCTGATACACAATAACTGCATAGTTACTAAAGTCAAAGTGTTCGTCCATGTGCCCAAAAGGGTAACACTATATACTACGACAGCTACCCCACCTTTTTGAACTAGTGGACGAGCCCAACTGGCTGTGTAAAGT
>NW_006159708.1:1921324-1926021 GCF_000334495.1 Tupaia belangeri chinensis | reverse complement strand
TCTCTCATTCTCAGGCTCAATTTCTTGACAGAGCATCTTTTTGGATACACAGCTAGGTGCTTGACTTCTCTTCACTTCTCCTGTGTCTTATTTATGTTCCCATGATCTCCTAATAGGCAACAGTGTCTTGGCTCCCTGCCTCATGTCCCCATCAACCTCATCCACTGACATTTCTCACCACCTCTGGGACAAAGTCTGAACTTACTCACATGACACATAAGGCCCTCTGTTGTCTTTCCTCATTTCCAGACTCATCTCTCTCCCTTCTATCATGCTGGATTGTCTTTTGGCTTTGCACAGGTAGGAGGGCTGTCCACCATCCTCGTCTATCCTTTAAGATTCAGCTCTTGTCATGATATTGCTAGCATATGCTATGATACATATTAAAATTTTAAAAGCTTTATCTTCAGTCTGGTCAATAATGTCCAGAACATAATGGACTTGATACGTTTTCCTGATACACAATAACTGCATAGTTACTAAAGTCAAAGTGTTCGTCCATGTGCCCAAAAGGGTAACACTATATACTACGACAGCTACCCCACCTTTTTGAACTAGTGGACGAGCCCAACTGGCTGTGTAAAGTCACTGAACTGGAGAGGACTAGAGAGTCAGTCTTAGGCAAGGTCACTGTGTAAATGGCATATTTAAGCCATCAATACTTACTGAGTGCTTCCTATGTAATGGATGCTTTTCTACATGCCTTACGTATATTCACTCATTTAATTCTCAAAATAACCCTTTAAGATGGTACTAAAATCATATTTATTTTACAGAAAAAAATATTGAGGCTCAGAAGGTTCATTAACTTACCTAAGTTTGCACAGCTAATAAAAGAGGGACCCAGTATTCAAACTCAACCATTTGGCAAGAATCTAACCTATTCAAGTAATATCATCTCTGATAAGTTTTATTGCCTCTAGTATCCTAGAGGTGAGACTGTCCTCAGCACCCAGACCCTGTGGCAATGGAGCCTGTTCTTGCCGTGTGAAGGAGGGGTGACTATTTAGAAGACTGGTGGGCTACCCAGGAAAACCCTAGCCTCTCAGAAATTGGCGACTCAGTCATCTGAGAGTCTCTAGATTGGTTTAAGATGTCCTTAGTGGCAGGAGTCAAATTGGTATTGTTTTGACAGCATCCCCAGCTGCCGGCTTTTTCTGCCATCTTGTGCAATTTTTTAGTCTCCAGAGATATTCTGAACTTTCTGGCTTGGAGCAAGAAAGCTTTAGAACCAAATCCCCCATTCTACTCCAGACTCACAAGCCCAGCCCCAGTTGAACATGGCAGAGGCCTCTGCATTACAGAAGAGCCTCAAGGTCATGTGCTATGTTTCCTGCTTCATGGTCTCTAGACTAGCCCCGTCTTTAAAAACAAATTCCTAGCTTGAATCATCTCTGCTGCTGATTGTTTTGGGGTTTTATGGAACCTGTGCTTGTTAATTAAAAAGCTCATTCCTGTCACATGCCTGTCACATTTGCTGGGAGCCCGTGTGTCACAGCTTTTGAAACGACACAGCCCAGATGCTATCGACCAGTCAGCGTCTCTCAGAGAAACCCATGCTCGACGACATCCCTGTGGGTAATAAACAGGATGGATGCGCCTCCCCCCTTATAAAGTATTATCTGCAAATATATAACTCATAAGGAATTACCACCAACATTCTTTTAATTGGAAATATCTTTCTTCTTCCTAAGCAGATACATGCAAGTTCCTTTCCTGCAGAAGCTATCCATAGAAAAGGAACATGTGTGTGAAAGACAGCCTTTTTAATCTTTCTCTGTAATCAGCTCCCCCGAGCTGAATGCTGACGCGGTAAAAGTTGCCAGCCCAGGCTGCACTTCCACTCGCTCTTGCTGGAGACTCACCGGGCCTGCTCAGTCCCTTCTTTCTAACCTTAGCAAGAGACTCCTTGGAAAGTCAACATTTGCTACCCTGAGCGAGATTCTCCATCAAAATCAGACGCCCTAGAAAAATAGAGCTTAGGCGAAGCGGCTTTTCTGATCCCATTATTGATAAGCTCTTAGAGCTCATCAATGAAAATTAGAACTTGTTAATCCTGTACATTTCCCCCCTTGATTTTTAATTACAGAAGAAAGAAGTAATGGATAACTTCTGGGCCTGCACAGACACTGAGGCTGTCAAGAGAAAATTAAATTTACAGTCAGAGAGTTTTGTTTTCTCAAGTGTCCTTGTAAAATGCAAAAGAGGCTCCTGGCATCACCAAGGCAATTCAACTGGTTTCCTAAACTGGCAGGGTTTTCCTCGAAGAAGCCCTCCTTCGTTTGCCAAGAGAGTGTATTAATGACAAGGACTGGACCTAAAGGGAACTCATTCAGAAGAAAACTGCATTAAAAGAACATTAAGGGCGATGTTTTAAAGTCTGATTTAAACTCATGAAAGCAAGGAGATTTATTGTCAGAGCCAAATCGCCGTGCTGACGCGCCCTGCCTGGTAATGCATTCTGATTGGAGCACAGGGGATTGAGTCTGTACAGAAACATCGCTCACCACGGCCTGGGCACTCCTGCTGGGGAAGACAGGAGACAGCTATGGAAAGAACGGGCTGGGGACAGCCAACATTTCTGAAAGCAGATGGGCTAACATCCCACAGGGACCAACTCACCAGGGAAGCAGGAGGAGAAGGGCGCTGCCAGCTGAGGTCAGCCTTGACATTAGCAGACAGCTCAGCAGTCCTTGAGCTTCTCAGCAGAAGCCCAGGGTTGCTGAGGAGATGCTCCCTGGGGACCTGGAGGCTCAGCAGGATGTCCCAGCTCCTCTCTTTTGAATCCCCAACCACTCCTGTGGATCTTCTTGGCAAGCCCTTCTGCAAGCAAACAGACTCTGGACATAATAGCCACCCCTTCCACTCTCATCTACCGCTCTGTCTCACTTGACCATCCTCAGTGCTGGAGCAATACAGTACAGGGCTCAACTGGGCTGCAGCCAAAAGGCCAGGTGCCTTCCATCTTTCAAGGCAGGATCTGATTTAGATTGGAAGTACTAGTACCAGTGTCGGAAATATACAGTGGAGTCACTACGGAAAAATCAAAGGAAGCAGCTCTCTGCTCCCCTCCTATAGCAGGGCTATTGTACTTGTCTCTCCCAGAGCCAGCTTAGATAGTTTAACTCACCTTCACATCACATTCTATTCTGAGTAGTGCAAACCTTCCATTATGGCTTAGTACCTTGTCCACAAAGCCTTCAATATTTGGCTAGATTCTCTGTTCCTATTGCATCTATGCAATATCATTTCTAATAGACTTTGTTGCCTCTACTATCCTGCAGGGGAGATTGATCCCATTGCATGCTTTTCCTGGTACCCCAGTGCCTAGACAGACTTCCATTTCCTGATATCTCTGTGAGTCTCAAAATCTTATGGAATATTTAGCATGTATGGATATAGGTTCTCTGATTAAGTGATTGAATTTGGACAGCCAAGGGACAGTAAGGATATGCATACAGGGTTATCTGCCAAAATTAGAGGAGCTGGATCATAACATGAAGACACACACACACACACACACACACACACACACACACACACATACACTCAAATCTTTGGAGAAGGCAAAAGTAGAGGTCTGAAACCAGCAGGCTATCCTGGAATCAGGGTGCAAATGAGATTCAGAGAACAGAACCGGCAGGAGAAACAAGAGTCCAGGTGAGCAGACAAGTCCACGTGATCCTTTCATCATGTTTCTAGTTAACAATATTAGTGTATTGTGAGTGCCCCACAATTTCACTGAGTGAAGCTATATAAACAGATAACCATAATAAAATCTGATAAATAATATGATAGAGGAGTGCACAAAGTACAAACAGAAGCACCTGGGGAGAGGAATGGGGGAGGTTTTCCATAAAATGTGGCAACCAAGTCGGGTCTTAAAAGTTAACTCATTTTCCAAGAGAAGAAAAGGGTAGAACATGAGGATGGAGTGAGATGAAGCTCAGAGCATGACCTGGTAGGAACTTGTGATCAGTTACCTTTGGAGGGTGCCGGCAGGGACTTTGGAAGGAGGAACAGGAAATGTAGTTAGAGTCATGATCACAAAGATTCTCTGTGTCATGTTAAGAAACACTGTCTCTTGTAACCAACAGGAAGCTACTGAATAATGGCAGCTTTGGTATAATGGTCACTTCTGAATTATTATTAGTCTGAGGTAGCTGCAAACCCACAATTGATTCTACCACTACCCTACTGGGTTAAAGAGGAAGAGCTTAGGTGGAGCTAATGCTAGTTTGGAGGGTTTGAGATCCTGGTAAAGACTGTGGGCTTCCCCCTGCTTCAAGAAAACTGCTAATACACTAAAATTTTGCAAGTGATTTTGTGGGTTCCATGGACCCCCTAAATCCACTCCTAAATCTCAGATTATAAATTCTCACTCTAATGATACTAGGGGGATATAAGGAGAACTAAGAACTTCATAATTCTTGGGAAATGTGTGCTGTAGTATTTCAAGATGATATGTCACAATGTCTGCAACTTCCAAATGGTTTGCAACAAATTTTAAAGTGTGTGTGTGTGTGTGTGTGTGTGTGTGTGTGTGTGTTTGGAGAGACAGATAGAAAAGAAAGAGGAAGCAATTGAGGTAAAATGTTAGCATTGATGAATCTGGGGAAAAGTATATGAATGTTTACCACAATTTCTTTCAACTTTTCTGTACATTTGAAATTTTTAAAAATAAAAGCAAAGCAAAA
>NW_006159708.1:1899592-1921270 GCF_000334495.1 Tupaia belangeri chinensis | reverse complement strand
GGAATGAATATAAAGTGATGAATTTTATTCATTTATATTCCTTCACCATATACTGTCTGAATAGCTACTATAGTTGTTCAATATTTAGTTGGAACAATCAATAGGACTTAGTGCCTGTCGGGAGGTGGATGGGGGAGATGATGGAGGAGGCGCAGTCAAGGAGCCCGAAGTAGCCAGCATAAATGACGGGTAGTTCAATTAACAAAGAGACACGGAGGCAGAAGGGCAGCCGGCTGGAGGGGGGGAGCATGAGTTCGATTTCGTGAGCAGCATTTTAAAACAAGTTTAGATGAACTAGAATGGGCCTTGGGGAGGCCACCAGAAGATAAGTGGAATTAAAGGTCTGGTGTATGAGAGACAGTGTGGTCCAAGAACAGGGAGAGATTTGGGAGGAAGTGAGGGTGGCATGGTGAAGAAAGTTGGGCAGTTGCCTACAGATGTGAAAAAAAATTGTATATATATATATATATATGTACACACACACTATACACACACATACTACACACACACACACACACACACACACGTAAATGTGTGTGGATAGATAGATAGATAGATAAATAGATATAGTAGACTGGATTTATGTGGCCTAAGAGGGCTGCACTAGGAAGATGGGTGACAGTCTCAGTTTTAAAGTGGCCTTAGGGTATAGCAGGAGCTCTGTCCCCATTTCATTGTTGGACCACTGTACCAGGAAAAGGTCAAGTAAAAGTTTCTACCGTTCAGGAAATCTCAGTCCAGTATACAAGGAAAACATTTACAAGGTTAAGTAATTTGCCTTTGCCATTGGCATTGGCTCTTTTTTTTTTTTTTTGGAGAGATTTTAGCTATAGGGCATGTGTGCTCACCAGAAAGACAGAGACAGAGAGATAGAAAGCAAGAAATCGCCCCCCAGGGGGGATGGTCACGCCACAACCCCTTCTCCTCCATTCTCCTCTCGGGATCTTGCGCACGCACGCACATGCGCCCATCATGAGTTTTAAGCCACCGGGTCCGGGCCGTGAACCACGGTCGACTACGTGGGAGTCCAGCGACATAGCCATTACGCCAACTGCTGGTTCCCGTCATTGGCTCTTCACAATCATTATTGGGCAGAAGAAAATTTTCATTGTTTGATACAGACCTTCAAATTCCAATAACATACTTGTCTATTCAATGTCTTCTCATTCCACCTAGGTGCCTACATGGACTACTAATCACAGCACATACAAAATTCCCGTGACTTATTTGTGGCAAATACAAATCCCAGCTTTCCAAAATTCCTGTCCCATCTAGTCACCAAATGTTAAGGGCCCACCCACCTCCATGGCACACATGTACAGTTATAGAGGTATGGCCTTTAAGAGGTGCATTTGAACTTAGCCTTGAAAAACAGGTAGGAGTTTTCCAAGAGGGATGGCAATAGTGGACACTCAAGAATAAATGGAGTAGCAGAATATAAGGTATAGATTATCTCAGCCACCTTCCCTGCCCTCTTTTGGAATTAGAAAATTGAAAGAAAACCTTTAAAATACAATTCATTTTTTTCCCTACCCTGAGTCTTGTACTAAGGCTATTTTTTTACCTCCCAGGATTAGAGGCTGTGCTTCAGATGAAGAGATGCAGATTCCCTTCTGGTGGTGTAAGAACTCAGGAACCTACAAAATTTGGCAGGAATCTCCATCTTATTTTGCTTTCAATTACTCTCCTCCCTGTCTCCCAACCAAGCACAGCAAAAACTATGTGCTCTGTATCCCAAAAACAGCTTTGGCTGATTTCCTTGCTCCCTTAAGGAAAATGTGGAAACTGTTTTTAAAAATTCTCTGCAGTCAAGCCACCACATCGTTGACATCCTCTCCTCCTCAATGTCTCCATGGCTAATGTTTTTGAGCCCATCTATGCACCAGACATCTTGTGGATTCTCTACATGCATTTCCTCCTCATAACATTCTCATAAGAAGGAAGATAATACAAGTAACTCCTTTCCTGTATATAGAGAAGTGAATCTTGGAGCAGTTAAGCAACTTGTCAAAGCTCACAGTCAGGATATGAAGTGGGAGATGCTGGGATCCTCCAAGGGTTGAATCTGTAACCCAAGCTCTTAAAAATTCACAGGACAAGCCATACCACCTTATCCTGAGGGCTTCAGTCCACACTTCAGAAACAATGACAAATACTGACACAGTGCTATCATGTTTCAGACTTTGTTCTAAGACCTTTACACATAGCAATTCTACCAACTTAAAACAACCCATGAAGCAAATACTATTATTATCTGTATTTTAGAGATAAACAAAGTGAAAACAGGTTAAGTAATTTGCCTAAGATCAGAATTTTGGTATAAGCTTATTATGTAAGGAAGGACCTTTTCAGAAATTATATTCTCCTGGCATCTCACCTGGCCATCTGGAGTTCAACAGTCAGAGAGAGTCTGCTATACTTAAACATGTCCCCCCAAATTCTATGTTGAGCCATTATAATGGGATAAAGAGGGCAAAAACTTGATTAATTATTGCATTGAAAGGAGGGGCCTTTGGAAGGAGATTAGTGATTGGGTGGTTAGGGTTGGGCCCTCATGACCTGGTAGGTTTGTAAGGAGAGGAAATGAGGCACAGATCTACATGGAACATAGACCAGGCTCTTCCTGTATTCACCTGCCATCTTCATTGGTTCTGTGGGCCATGTTGTGACGTAGCAGACCTGAGCTTAGCCTCATGCCAGCCTCATGCCTTCAGACTTCCCAGACACCAGAATTGAATCCAAGAAACCTCTGTTCTTTATAGACCATCCAGGCTCAGCTATTTAATGCAGTCAGAGACTAAGGCAGTATTTGAACAACAGTCATGTTCACATCTGTTTGTAGTCATTCTTTCTATGGGATCCACACACTATGAGAGAACAATCAAAAATATTTCCCAAATTATATGAAGGACTTAATTTCCAAATGTTAATAATGTAAAACTCAAGAGAAACACATTCATGGGAAAACCCTGAAAGATATTAAGGATTTTTTTAATTTCCATAGTTACTAAGAAAATTAGAAAAGGTTAGAAAAGAAAAAGTTCCTTGCTATTGGCATTTATTAATAGCTCATCTCAGCTTTAATGTAAAAAATTTAAGCATTTGTGTGTTTGTGTGTATGTATGTATGTATCTGTGTGTGTATATGTGCGTGTGTTTTATATATATATATATATGCGTGTGTTATATATATATACATATATATACATGTATATATATATATATATTGCTGCCATCAGTGGACAAGAGAATCACTGATTTGTATAAAAAGAAAGGAAATGAAGGAGAGCTGCCCCATGGCACAGCAATCAAACCTTGTGTAGAGGAAGCCAGATCCCACATGGATGACCAGGATTCTAGTCTAAAGCCTAGAAACTTGAAAAACTTGCTGAGCACACATGTGCATGCCCAGGGTTTTGACTGAAGGAAGAACCAGAGGGGAAAAAATGGTTTTTGGTATAAAAACACTCACTGGAAGGTATTTTCTCCCTCCTTCTCTCTCTCATATGCATGCCGTTGTGTCTTCTGGCAAAAAATGGAAAAGAAAAAGAGATGAAATAAAGGACCGAAGGAATAGGATATTTGGAAGGCTGGATGGAGCAGGGAAAATAAAATATGTTTTTCCTTAACCTGAACTATGAAAAAAAAAAAAAAAGAGCTATAACCTGATCACCCAAAATTGTCTGGCCTCATTGATTATATATATGCCAATAGAAAATACTTAGATTTGAGATTTTCATTATATGTGGCCTGCAACAGTGTTGCAGTTATAATGTAACTCCCTGTGATGCTGAAGCCATATGGGAGGTCCTGGGTTCACATCCAGAGGTTCTTTGCACATTCCATTGCAGGTGTGCCTGTGATCCTGGCTAGCTGTGAAGGAAGATTGAGATGTGAGGACCCTGTTGAGAAGGGGGATACATCTCTCTCTCTCTCTCTCATTTTCTCTCTTTCTCATAGAAGAAACAAACTTTCTAAAAAAAAATTTTAAGAAGGTTTTCACTATATGTAACTTCAAGTTTTAGAGCGATATGTCCCACAGTAACATTCAAAATTTGCTTGCAAACAGTTTGACCAAGGTCCTGATCAACAGATGGTCCCTGGTACATGGTGTTCATGAGTGCCAACTGGATCTCACCCCAGGATGTCATTAATCTGGAGTTTTAAAATGAGACTGATGGGAAAATAATATAGTAACATATCACCCTTCTCAGGTCATTTTTTCCCCCTAGATCTTAAATAATCTAAAATACAAGCAAGGGGAACCAGCAGTTAGTGTATTGGCTATGTCACTAGACTTCCACGTAGTCAACTGCGGTTCGCGTCCCGGACCCAGTGGCTTAAAACTCACGCCGGGAGCATGTGTGTGCGTGCCCAAGATCCCGAGAGGAGAACGGAGGAGAAGGGATTGCGGTGTGATCATCCCTCCTTGGGGGGTGATTTCTCACTTTCTGACTCTCTGTCTCTCTCCATCTGTCTGGCGAGCACACGTGCCCTATAGCAAAAACCTCTGCAAAAAAAAAAAAATATACAAGCAAGAACGAGAAGAGTTCAGCAAAAAGACCATGGAGTAGCTAAAAGTACTCAGAAGGAAGGCTATGCAGCAAACATCTGGCTCATAGCAGAGTTCTTATGAAGTAGTCTGTGCAGGTGGTTTTGACTTAAAACCACCCTTAATGTTTTCGTCTATCAGTAGACTGCCAGCAACAAATGGAAAATCCAGGGGAAAGGATTCACAGTGATATCATCAAGAGGCGAGGAGACCAAAGAGTAGACAGAAACAGCAACGACTAGACACTAACCCCAAAAGCACAAGAATTGGGGCCCATTTAGTGCTGGAGCAGACAGTCCTGTATACGCCAAAATACTCCAGAGGACAGAGCTCCATAAGAATTATACATTCTAAAGCCTGGATAACCAAGGAAAAATGAATTTGTGTACTGGGTAGAAAACAATAAATTGAGACAAGGAAGAATACAAAGAACAGGAAAACTTTATATATAAATAGAAGAAAAATTTTCTAAAGTAAAATAAAACCAAAAAACCTAGGTAATATTAAAAAAAACCAGTTTGTTATGTAGAAATGCCTCTTGGGGTATGAAATAGATAACACCACTGCATTTATAAGAATGTTTGTATAATATATAAATCAAGCGGAACAGATTGTTCCACAAAATAAAGGAAAATATACTGTCTATGAGAAGGTTGACTACTGGGTTTTACAGTGAATTAGTAATCATTATTTAGTAAAAAGTAGGAAATCATATTCTCCAAAATTCCAGGGAGACAGAAACAATCCAGTTGGTCAGTCAAGCTGTTCTCCATTTGAGAAGTAGTTGGAGAAGATGGGAAAAGATGGGGCCATACTTTGCAGGATAGGACTAAACAGTAATGATAGGTTACAAGCTTGCACTGTTAGAAGTCCACATGGTGTGAAGGGGAACCAGCAAAAGGACAGAGGCCATGTGGCAAGACACAGGAGCCACTCAATTCTCAAAAGCAAGTCTCCAATCACGTTGCCAGATTCACAATACTCTAGTGAGAGGTCAGGGTTCTTTCATGCATGGAAAACAGCTAAGGAGCTGGGGTCTATGTACTAGCTGCATGGGCACTAAACTAACCTGAGACTCTAGTATTTAGAAAAATTGGAAGAAATCATGAGGAACTAAAGTATGCACTTATAGAAAGTGTAAGGATGGATTCACAATTTGGGGATTTGAACAAATTTACCTAAATCTCTGAGGCATAGGGAAGCCCAAGAGAAATCACTCTCTCAACCTCTCTCTCTCTCCATTGCATGCATGTTAGCATGTATGTGTTTATATTTTTTAATGAGCAATAGGTATTGCATACCTACTGGGCAATAGGGGCTGTGCTAAATGTTTTTACATTCATGATTTCATTGACCTTACATCACCTTTGGGGAGGTAGCAATTATTACAATAAGGAAACCAATGTTCAGAGAGGTTAATTAACTTACCCAAAGCAAAAGTCACACAGCCAAAGAAAGAGTGGTTATTATTATAAAATATTCAGCCTACCAAGCACCAAGTGAATTTAAATGCACCAGGAAGAGCTGCTCTTCTTTATTTCCAAACCTACGTTCCCTCAAATCGTCAGGGTGTCTGTCTTTTGGTTGTCAAGTTACTAAACCTTGACAACAATGAAGGAGAATTTTAATGTTCCAAGATTTCAATAGATCTGGAGTTTCTGTGCAAAATTGAAGGCACAGGTTTAACGTGGGACAAGGAGGACAGCCATATCTTGTAGATTTAAGGTGTTTGCTGTGTTTACAAGTTAGGAGTCATTTTCTTCTGCTACCTTCACTGCCAGAGATAAAGAATGAATGATTCCGAGTTCACAGACTGATATCTATCTGCAACAGTATTTATTCCAGCCTCATAGGAAAAAATACAGGATGTGCTGATAATTATGCCTTGCTACACAAAAAAGGATATAAAAATGCTTTCTCAATTTGTCTAGCACACTGTGAATAATAATGCTGTCCATGTGTTTATAGGAGGCAAAGTATTTAAAGCTCTATTGTTATTTTCACAGAAAAACAACTTTGAGAAAAGCACGTTTTCTGTATTAACCCAAGAATGTGTGTTTATCTCAGAGGGTATTGCTTCCTTGCTTTTTCTTTTCTAACCTGCATAAATCCCTTGTATTTAAATGCGACAGGGACAGCCTACCTTCACTTTGAAATGCAAGAGCTGTACAGAATGTCAAACAGAGCCAATGCTTTCTGACTTCTGACCCAGCTCAGGTTTTTTTTTTTTTTTTTCCCTTTACATGACTAAGACAGGCTCTTGGAGGCCCAGAGATAAAAGGCCTTATTAGAAGTGCAAAATATGACTATTATTACCTCCTTTAATAAGGCTTCTTGCCAATTTTTCAAATGACTAGAGTCTGTTTGCTAATTATTACTCCACAGTTTCTGCATTCATTTTCTTCCCCTGAAGGAGCCTGAATCCAGTGATGAAGAAAGTGCTAAAAAGTGTGTGTACTGCCATCTATGGGATGCAGCTGGCTGCCGCCGCAGCAATCTCCTTCCCATACAGTGCACGGGAAACTGCCATGGCAAAGCTATGCAGAAATGCTCATACATCATAAGCACAAGGATTGTACCGAGCCTCTCCCTGAAAACAGCTTTGAAAACCCACTTGTTTAAAGCGTTCCAGAAATATAAGTTCATAATGCTACTTGTGGGTGAGGAGCAAATTCTCCCATATTGAAGGCAATTATATCTATTGATATATTGATATTAGGGAATTGGAAAAGTCACGATGTATTTTTCTATGTTTTCCTATATGAAAATGTATTATGACTTTCCAGACAACCCAATAGTAACATGTGGCCCCAGAAGCTCCACTCTTAACTAGGATTTCCAACCTATGATTAGCCTCTAATGTCCTAACAGAGAATGCTAGAACCAGAAATTCATTTGCTGGACCACTCTGAAAATTCTGGAGCAGGCTGAGAACCAGAAAATGAAAACGGTTCCTAAATGGCCTAGACAGATACCTAAAGTGTATGTGCCATAGCCTATGAGCTTGACTCATGGAGCGGGCTTGCAAGGCTATTATAATACATTTTATCATTTTAGTATTAGAAATTCTTATCAGGAGTAGTAATTTACAAGAGGAAGCAGGAGTTTTAAAAGACACTTAAGAGAAGCACATGTGAAATCTTAGGGAGCAAAGAAGAAATGATAAATAGATACAAGAGCTGAAACGATAGACCATGTCCATGGAACAGTGGTAACGTACTGCTCAAGAGAAGCTGGATCCTACATGTTGACCATGGTTTGAATCTGCAGCCTGAAACGTGCCAGGCATGTGTGCGAGTGCCCAAGATCCAACAGGCTGGAGGACTGGAAGACAGAACCATAGTGTGACCAAATTCTGTGGAGGCTGCTTCTCTCTCTCTCTCTCTCTTATGTGCACATGTTCTATCATAAATAAAGAATAAGAAAAAAAAAGAGCTCAAGAGAGCAAAACAGTTTGGACAATCACAGTGGAGCAACAATGTTCATATTAATAGCTAAATTCTCAAATAATGGTTAAATTTTGCTAGGCATTAAGTTGTTAACATGAAAGGAGCAAAGGATGCAACCACATAGTTCACAGAAAGAGAAACACATATGGCCCTTGAAAAATGCAAAGTTACTCAACCTCTCTCATACTATGAGAGCTACAAATTAAATGAGTCACAGACAAGTCACAGACTGGGAGAAAATATCTGCAAAACAAATATCAATTAAAAGGCTCATATTCAAAATATGCAAATAATTCTTTTTAAATTCCCAGAGGGCACATGTACTTACCAATGGGGGCTTGGTGTGAGAATGCACCTACAAAGTGGAGTAGTCATGCGGCGATTCTTTTTCCTCCATTCCTCCCTTTGGGCACATAAGCACATGTACCCAGAGTGTTTTTCAAATCACCAGGACCAGGATTTGAACAGTCAGCCATGGGGAATATGGCTCCCTTACCACTGTGCTCTGGTGCTGGTCCTCAAAATGTACAAGTGACTCTTAAAATTAAATAGGAAAATGAACAACAGTTAAAAGGTAGGAGAAAGACCTGAACAGATATCTCACAAAAGAAGATAAACAGATGGCAAACAAGCTTATGAAAAGGTGCACAATGTTGTTAGGGAAATGCAAATTAAAATGTGCAGCAATAACAATGAGATATCACCACACCTATATCAGAAGGGCTAAAACCCAAAACACTGACAGCAATAAATGCTGGCAATAAATGCTGTGAGACATCAGGATCTCTTGTTTAATTCTGCTGAGAATTCAAAATGGTACAGCCACTTTGGAAAACAGTTTGGTGTTTTCTTATAAAGCTAAACCTAGCCTTACCATACGATCCAGCAAACATGCTTCTAGGTTTTTATCCAAATGAAAACTTGCACATGAATGTTTATAGCAGCTTTACTCATAATTACCCCAAATTGGAAGCAACCAAGATGTGCTCCAATAGGTGAATGGATAAACAAATTATGGTATATCTAAACAATGGAATATTATTCAGCATTAAAAAGAAATGAGCTATCAACCCAAGAAGAGGCATGGGGACACCTTAAATGAATAATTCTGAATGAAATCTTAAATGAATAATTCTGAAGGCGAGTTTGAAAAAGATTCATCCTGTATGTTTTCAACTATGACATTCTGGAAATGGCAAAACTATGGAGACAGGAAAAAAATCAGTGGTTGCCAGGGATTAAGGAGGAGGACCTGAGGGAGGGATGACTAGGTAGAGCACAGGGGACTGTTAGGGCTGTGAAAACACTCTGTATAATATTGCAATGATGGATACAGGTCATTACACATTTGTTCAATCCCTTAGAATGTACAACACCAAGAGTTTGCAACTCTATTGCAAACAATGAACTTTAGTTAATAATGTGTCAACATTGGTTTATCTATTATAACAAATACGGCACACTGTTAAACTATTTGGGCCTAAAACAGCCACTATACTCCCACACTTTTGATTCCTATATATAAGCCCAAATCATACATATTAGGCTGTTTTTCGGAGCTGGTTGCTAAGTTACAACCAATCACAACAGCTAGGCTTCAGTCAATCACAGGCATCCCGCCTTTTAAACCATGTTAATACAGACAAACTTCAAAATGTAACCAATGATTTCTCTACCTCCCTCCCTCACTCACGTTTTGTGTACGACACTTTCCTTTTACTGCACGCCTCTCACTTTCCTGATCTGCTGACTTAAAAGGCCAAGTTAACCACGAGGCAGGCCAGCGTTGTCTGGAAGTCCAGACACAACTGCCTGATTTAAATTGTGTTAAGATTTGCTCTATTAAAACTCTACTAAATTGGCTAGTTTATTTTTCTTTTAACAACATTAATGCAAGACATTAATAATAGGACATTAATATAATCTGTTGGTTAAAGGAGTTGGTTCTCTCCCCTTGTCTCTCTGGTGAATGCATGTGGTCTCTGGCAAATTAAAATTAAAATAATAGGAGAAATTATTGGAGAGAGGGGAGAAGTTGCAGAGTGGGAGTATTTGGGAATTATCTGTACTTTTTGCTCAATCTTTATGTAAACCCAAAACTGCTCTAAAAAATAGTCTAATTAAAGGGCAGAAGACAAAAGATTTATAAGAAAAATGAAAACAATAAGAAAGCAGTTGTTGGAAGCCTAATGTCAGACAAAGTGAAATTCAAACTGACATTTGAAAATACACATACATTTTTTGCCAGAGGGTGCATGTGCTCACCAGAGAGAGATAGAGAGACACAGAGACAGAAAGCTTAGGAGAGGAAGGAGGAGGGAGAAAGCATCCCTCACTGGAGCCTGGTCATGTTATAATCTCTTCTCCATTTCTCCATCCTGTTGAGTTTCTGGCCATGCACACACATGCACCCAGCATATTCTTCAAGCCATGAGGGCTATGATTTGAACAATAGTCAGCCATATGGGATCTGGCTCCTTTAACCACTAGCCAATGGGGCTGACCCTCATGAAAATATATTTTTAAAAAAGAAATGCACTACAGCTGGCCCCATGGTGCAGTGATTAAGTGCTGCACATGGGGAGTCAGATCCTACATGGCCTCTTGTGGTTGGAATCTGGCTTCAGAGGCTTGAAAAACATATTAGGAACATGTGAATATGTGCCCCAAATCCACTGGGGCTACTTTCTCTCTTTCTCTCTTTCTTTCTCTCTCTCTCTCTCTCTCTCTCTCTCTCTCTTTCTCTCTCCTATTTAGTGAGCACACAAACCCTCTGAATAAAAAAATAAATAAAATACATTAATATAATTTACTCACTAATTGACACAAGAAAAGTTTGGTTACATATTGTGTTGATGAAAGTATAGGGACACAAGTCCTCTCATATAGTAATGGCAAAAGGAAAAAATGGAAATAAACTCCATAAAAAGTGATGTGATCATAGTTATCACAATGACAAATGCACGCATCCTTTCTTAGAACCAGCAATTCTCTTCTGAAAATATAACCTACAGATATATTTGAATATGTGCAAAATGGAATAAGTGCAGCATTTTTTAAACTAGCAAAAGATTGGAAACAACTAGATGTCTATCAATTAGGAACTGCTAAATTTAAAAAAGCTGCACCCATGCAATAGAACAGATGCTGTCATTATACAGAGTGAGGAAGCACTTTATGTATTGGTGAAGAATGATGATCAAGATTTTTCTAGAAGTTTATCTGTTTATTTTTTACAAGAGCAAGAGAGAGAATAAAAGCATCCTCAACACAGTCTTGACACTACCATCCACCCCAGCCTTCAGCCAGCTCTAGCTCATGGACATGCATGTGCTCAGAATACTCAGGGAAATCTTCAGACTTGAACCATCAACCTTCACATGTGGGATTGACTCACAGAGCATTATGTTTTTACCTCTGTGCCACTACCTGGCCCTGATCAAAACATGTTTTTAAAGCAAGATGCAATATGCTAGCAAGCATGCCTCCATTGGCTTGTGTAGGTATAGACTAGGGCAGGAAGGCTATACATCATTCCTGGGTTACGGTACAGGTAGCTTCTGCTGGGGATGGTGGAGGAGGCTAGAGCAGTGGGACAGGAGGATACTTAATGATCATTCTCTACTCTTTTGTTTCTATGCTGGAAAAAAATAATGATGACCAAAAAAATGTTTTAAAAAGAAGGCAAGCATGTGTAGTCATGTAATACATTTTGGAATGTTTCCATTTACTCTTTTAAAAATGTTGATCTTTAAAATGTTGGTTAACTCTAGTTATTTGGACAATTTAATTATGTGGAACACCTCATTTCCTGACGATGCTAGATGAATAAGGCATTACTCTAGTTTGCTGACTTATGCACAATTACAAAGTTAACATTATCATCATAGCACAAAAGAGATTGGGATTTAGAACAAAGGATGAGGATACTGTTCAACCAAGACATTAAGGCATAAAGGAGTGGATAAAGTGGAGAGTCTGTAATTCTCACAACGATGGAGGGATGAAAGCATAATGAACAAAACATGTGGGCCTCGTGTGCAGTGTGTACTCCTATGTGCCACAAAGCAGGAAAGCTGACCGCCGCCTTCACAAGAAATAGGACTGAAAGATACAGAGTCCACTAGGTGCTTGGGAGGGACAGGGCTATACATCATTCCTGGGTTACGGTACAGGTAGCTTCTGCTGGGGATGGTGGAGGAGGCTAGAGCAGTGGGACAGGAGGATACTTAATGATCATTCTCTACTCTTTTGTTTCTATGCTGGAAAAAAATAATGATGACCAAAAAAATGTTTTAAAAAGAAGGCAAGCATGTGTAGTCATGTAATACATTTTGGAATGTTTCCATTTACTCTTTTAAAAATGTTGATCTTTAAAATGTTGGTTAACTCTAGTTATTTGGACAATTTAATTATGTGGAACACCTCATTTCCTGACGATGCTAGATGAATAAGGCATTACTCTAGTTTGCTGACTTATGCACAATTACAAAGTTAACATTATCATCATAGCACAAAAGAGATTGGGATTTAGAACAAAGGATGAGGATACTGTTCAACCAAGACATTAAGGCATAAAGGAGTGGATAAAGTGGAGAGTCTGTAATTCTCACAACGATGGAGGGATGAAAGCATAATGAACAAAACATGTGGGCCTCGTGTGCAGTGTGTACTCCTATGTGCCACAAAGCAGGAAAGCTGACCGCCGCCTTCACAAGAAATAGGACTGAAAGATACAGAGTCCACTAGGTGCTTGGGAGGGACAATAAAGAAGGCAAAGCCACCATTTCTCAGGGACCTTGAAGTCTGGCATTAGCTACAGGGCACAGTACTGAGGAATGTAAGTGTTCCCACCATATTTGAACGCAAGTGCCAAGCAACTTCCTTGACAGAACAGAGCAGAAATTGACCATTGGACTGATAGAGATTACAGAAATATGCCTCTAGAGTGTTTTTTAAATGTGGATGTTTCATATAGAAATTTGTATTTTTAGCTTCTTTAGAAAAATTGAAAAATCTAACAATACAGGACCTGCTTTTCTTGCATGTGAACAATCCACTGAAGTCAAGCAGGGTCTGTCTCCCTTTATATGAGACATAAGCTCAGCAGGTAGCAATGATCCCCAGCACTCTCCTTACTCTGCACGTGGGTCTCTTCATTCAATTTTTGCTGATCTCTGCAGGTATTAAAATTTACAAGTCCTACATTAGACTCAAGAAGGGCTAGGAGTCTCAGAAAGTGTCTCAGAAATAGGAAATACTTGTATAGATTTTGAAAGACAGGTCATAGTGACCTGGTGGATTTGGCACTGAGAGCATTTTAGAGTAAAGCTTCCTAAAAGACCAAAATATTTCCTCGTGGCCAGAAATTGAGACAATCATGGGCACCATGCTTTGGGGGAAATCCAGATGATGTTGAATGCTCAAGGTATTAAATATCCAACACATAAACACTGAGCTCCTACTCTGTAACAGGCATGTTGAGGAACACATCAGTGAACAACGGAATGGCTTCCTGCCTCTCAGAGGTTACTAATGGGGATTCCCAGTCAATGAGAAAACTGTTGCCTATGGATTTACCAACTGTAGCTAGTTATATGAAAGGAATGGACAGAGTAGTGTTGTCATAGGAATTGTAGTGAAGGTGATTTGGGAAGGTGACATGGAAGTTGAAACCTGGATAATGAAAAGGATTAGCCAGACAAAGAATGTGATCAAGAAGGTATCAGGTGGAGGGAACAGCATGTGCAAAGCCCCTACCATGGAAGAGCCTGGAATATACAGAGACTGAAAGGACAACTAGAGTGTCTAGACTATAGTGAGTAAGGAGGAAAGAATTATGAGATGGTATTGGGGAAGGACTCAGAGCAGACTGTGGTCTCCTCAGTAAAACATTAGGGCTCTGTTCCACCAGAGAGGAAGCTGCAGAAGGGCTTACAGATTAAATGATATGATTCAATTTACAGGTCTAAGGGGTTTGAGGAAAGACAAGAGTGCAACATGGATGGAAGACAGGGAGGCAGATCAAGACAGTTAGCAGAGCAATTGGTATCACTCATGCATCCTTCCACCTATTCATTCTAGCACAAGAATAATAGCCGACAGCTCCTTACCTGTTGACAACCAGTCACACCACTTTCTCCCATGTTTTTCTTTTATCTCTACCCTTGGTGATGAGCCTTATAGCTTTTCCCTGTAACATAAAATCAGGGGGAAGTGGTTGATTTCCTTTCTCTTTTCTCCCTTCCCTACAAGATACACTCATAGCTCCATGAGTGTGTATTATGCATAGTGATTTCAGATAGCTGTTTGCAGAGGGATGACAATGCAGGTGCAAAGAACTGGGGAATGGGAAGGAGAGAGCTGTGCCTGGCTAGGGCAAAGCAAAGTGCATCCACCTGAGCTTAGCAGAACAGCCTGTGGTTAGGGAAAGCAGGGCTAGTTGGTAGTGGGCCTTGAAGTTGAGACTAGAGGAGTTTTAATATGATTTGGGAGACAACTGGGAGTTTTTATGGGCATGAGAAGAGGAGAATGGTGTGATCTAAGAGTCACTGGAGATAGGTTATTCCTGATGATGTGTATCCAATAGATGAGAGGGGACCCCCCCCAGCTGGAGGAAGGGGAGCTAATTGGGAGGCAGGAGTCCAGGTGTGAGGTGATTATGGCTCAGACCAGAGCCCTGGGAAGGAGAAGGAAGACAGAAGAAACAGCAAGATTTAATGTTGACCTGAAAGTGCCTCTGGGTGTGTGTGTGTGAGAGAGATAAGGGTACAATGATGAGGCGAATAAAACACTGGGAACTTGTTTGGCAATAACACGGGGACTAGAGAAGGATTTGGGGCAGTGAGACAGAAAGAACAAAAGTGGCAAGCCTGGCTAGGGCAAAGCAAAGTGCATCCACCTGAGCTTAGCAGAACAGCCTGTGGTTAGGGAAAGCAGGGCTAGTTGGTAGTGGGCCTTGAAGTTGAGACTAGAGGAGTTTTAATATGATTTGGGAGACAACTGGGAGTTTTTATGGGCATGAGAAGAGGAGAATGGTGTGATCTAAGAGTCACTGGAGATAGGTTATTCCTGATGATGTGTATCCAATAGATGAGAGGGGACCCCCCCAGCTGGAGGAAGGGGAGCTAATTGGGAGGCAGGAGTCCAGGTGTGAGGTGATTATGGCTCAGACCAGAGCCCTGGGAAGGAGAAGGAAGACAGAAGAAACAGCAAGATTTAATGTTGACCTGAAAGTGCCTCTGGGTGTGTGTGTGTGAGAGAGATAAGGGTACAATGATGAGGCGAATAAAACACTGGGAACTTGTTTGGCAATAACACGGGGACTAGAGAAGGATTTGGGGCAGTGAGACAGAAAGAACAAAAGTGGCAAGGCAGGGTGTGATTAAGCATCAGAGTTGGTAGGACAGGCAAGGGGAACATTTAATATCCTGCTCAAATATCACAGCTGCAGGAAGCCTCCCTGCCCCCCGAGTGGTCCATTACTTTCTCCCCTGTGTATGTCAGTCTCTGTTCTTGTATCAAGCACAGTTCAGCGTTGTAATATGTCTTTGTCTATGCTTGCTACTATTCTGTGAGCCCCCTGAAAACAGAGATCCTATTTTACTCCTTTTCTGTTCCTAGGGCTTATTAGCTCAAGGCCCCACCTTAAGTAAGTGCTTGACATGTTTTAGTGAATGAGATAATGAATGAATGGAAACTTTCCAGAGGCATGTCATTGAACCCAGCCCTCATACAACACTGCAAGATTTACAAATTTTATGGCAGCTGCAGCTTCCCTTGAACACTTGTGGAGCTCAGGTTACAGCTGGGAGCCACAGAAAGTCCCAGTCATCATAGAAAGTGACAGATGGTCCTGGAAGTAGGACTTGTAAGAAGTAGGATTGACAGACTGGAAGCTAGAGGAGTTAAGATATAATGCTGAGGGGATCTGAGATCAAATTGCAAGGTTGTTTAAACACCTTACAGTTACAAATGGGTTTTCATCTTTAAAATCCCCTCTGCAAATAAGTAGCCTTAAACTGTCTAAATAGCCCTCTTCATGATGTTAAATCTTAGGGTTAGTAGAGGTCATAGGAAAAACTTTATGTATTCTCATCCTGTTGATTTCACTGAAATTACATCTGTGGTACAATAATATGTGAAACTTAGAAAATACATAAAAATGAATCTTTCCCTTCCACACGCTATGCCATCAACCAACGTCAATTAAGTTTGTTGAACTTTCTTGATAACTATTCTATTCAGTTATTACTATGTGCCAAGTACTGGGTTTTATACTCATTGAAAAATTTTATAATTGCAATGAGCACATGAGATAGGCACTATTGCTCCCCTTTTGTAGATCTGAGTTTTAGGGAGTTAAATTGCTCACTGGGTGTGTGATATTATGAGCTCAGCATTTGGTTATACAGCCTTCCAGTGGACAAGAGAAACAAGCCTGGGTAAGACTGAAAGAGGCAGGCTGCAAGAAAAGGGAGTTGTCTGTGACTGAGCACTAATGGAAGCCATTGGATACGGCCTGTCCTTCTAGAAAAGAGAGAGTACTCAAGACTGTGCTTTAGTGTAGGTCCCTGGGGAACACCATGAGAAGTAAAGGAAAAGATTGGGCCAAATGAATTTTCCAAGGAACAATCTGGGAGGACTATTCAGTCTCATATGAAGTCTAACACACCGATATCAGGACTGCCAACTTCTGCCTTTATTTTTTCCCACCTATTCCCTTTCTAATCACTCCCTACCAATGGATACATAGTTGGATTGAATAACAGTGGTTTCCAGTTCTATGCATGAAAAGCAGCTTGTTTTTTGTTAATTTCTAAATATTTACTTAGTTACTGTTTTTTATTCTTATTTTTATTGATTAATTTATTTTACGTACTTTCACTGATCACCACAGCATACAAACTGTGATTTTTCAGCCAGAATACACTGTAAAGTGGCTTAATCAGACATGTTATCATCAACAAATAATTTTCCATTTCTTGTTTCTTACATATATTTTTTTTCCCTGTTATTTCTGACCCTCTGTCATTTCCCATCCTCCTCCCATCCTATCTCAGGTATCCGCAGTTGCTTTCCATTCCTTTATTCTTTCCCACATTGTATTGATTCACAAAATATCTTAATTAATCTAAATGCTTTCGATAGTAAGTTTAGCTGATATATAACTTAAAGCCAGGAAACAGGTTAGGATTCTGTTCTAATAGTAGGTACATGGACCTGTCCACAACGAAAGAGAAGACAAAACTCTTTAACACTGGAAAACAAAGCACAGAAGATCAGTAATGTTTTAGTCAAAAATAATAAAATTCTATTCCAACTCATGTACTTTATCTTGTTTGTGGTCTGATCTTTTCATTTAAATTCTGGAAGATAATGTTCAATTCTGGACTTGTCTCTACCATTAAGCTGGACATTTTTCTTAGTTGTTTTAGAACTCTTATTTCTGTGTGTCTGACTTTAGATTTCCTGGAATAGCACTCCCTTCAGAACTTCTTGGAGAGTGGGGTCTCATTTTGGTAAATTCTTTCAGATTTTGTTTATCTGGGAATGTTCTTGTCTTCTCTTCCCATATGAAGGATAATCTTTCTGTATATAGTATTCTTGGTTGAAATTGTTTTTCATTCAACACTTTGAATATCTTTTCCCTTTTTTCTCTTGTTTGCATTGTTTCTGATGAGAGGTCCGCTGTTAGCCTGATGGGATATCCGTTGTAGATAACTTGACATTACTCTCTTGTCAGTCTAAGTATCTTGTCTTTGTCTGTGGTTTTGGTCATTCTGGCTATAATGTGTCTTGGAGAAGATCTTCTTGGGTTGATCCTATTTGGGGCCCTTTGTTTTTCTTGGGTCTGGATCTCTGAATGCCTCTATAAGTTTGGGAAGTTTTCTTCCAGTATTTCATGAAATAGATTGTCAATGCCCTTATTTGCCTCTTCACCTTCTGGGATACTGATTAAGTCATGCACCATCACCTGTACCATGTTTGGACGTTTAATGATATCTAGTGTTTCTGGAATATTATTCTCATTTTGGGAGGCTATTTTCTCAGTCTTCATGGTAGATTTTACTAGTCCAGTGATTCTGTCTTCTACATCTGAGATTCGATTTTCTGTATAATCTAGTCTGCTTTTAATACTTTCAAAGGAGGTTTTGACTTCCTGTATTATAGCCTTCATCTCCAACAGTTGCATTTGATTCTTTTTTATGGTGTGGATTTCCTCTTTCAGCTCTTGGAAGAATTTTCTCATCTCCTGTAACTCATCAACTTTTTTCTTCAGGTGTTCATTGTCTCTTTTCACTTCCATCTCTGTTAGCTTTGTCACTATGAATACTCTAAATTCTTTATCCAGTACTTCCATGAGTTCTATTGTACTATCTAAGGTTGAAGAGGAATTATTCTTTTCCTTTGGGGGTGAGGTATTTTCTTGGTTTTGCATATTTCTTGTGCTCTGAACTGATTTTTAGTCATCTGATGGGTTATTTGTTTCTTCCTAATTCCTAGAAGATCAATCTGAGTGATCAGAGGTGCACAGGATATGGACTGCAAACTCTTTGGCATTGCCTTTTTCTCCCTTTGTGTCACAGATTCAGTGGGAGTTGAGAAATATGAGGACCCACATAGTATTCAGATTTTGGAAACTTTTCACTCACACCTGTCTAGACACTCAGTGCATGGAGTCAGGGTAACCTCTCAGCAGAACATCTTCATTGCTCTTAAACATGAAATCACTAGATCTCAGCTCTCATGACAGACTCAGTCTCACAGCCTGTGGTTTTGAAAGGAGTATGAACTTTGGAATTTGTTATATTTCAGTTCAGGTTCCAGCTCTATTCCTTGCTGCAGTGTGAACTTGGGGAGAACAATTACCCTGTTTGAACCTGCTTTCTTACTTACATTGTGAGGTTACTGAGCCTACTTCAGCAGTTTTACATTTGATAAGAGGATCTGGTAACAAATGGAGAGAGGACTTCTATTTTCAGAAATATGGCAGGATGTATGTGCAAAATCTATTCCCAGAATTTATTCTCACACTGTTAGATCAAATGTAATAAAATTGTTTTTAAAAAGGTATGGCTATTCTAGTGATGATGTAAGTAATAAGAGGCCAGAAATGATAAGAAAGCAGAATTCATGAGATAAGCTAGTGCTGAGTAATATACTATCCTAAACTTCAGTGTTAAGGTGATAAACATTTACCGTCTCATACATTCTATGGGTCAGAAATTTGGGAGCTGCTTAGGTAGGAAGTCTTGACTCAGAAGTCACAGTCAAGATATTGGCTATGGATATAGTCTTTAGAAGGCTTGAGTGGGCTAGAAGGTATGCTTTCAAGATGGTGCACTTACATGACTTTTTGTAGGAGGCCTCCAGTCAATACCATGTGGGTCATTCCATTAGGCTAATTGAGTATCCTGATAATGTAGCTAGTTTCCTCCATAGCAAATGATTCAAGAACACAGAGGAGGCCACAATGCCTTTTATAACTTAGTCTTAAAAGTCATGCACCATCACCTGTACCATCTTCTATTCATTAGAACCAAGTCACTAAGTCCAGCCTGCACTCAAAGGGAGGAGAATTAGCTTCTGTTTTTTGAAAAGAGACATATTGGAGGATGTGTGGAAATATTTTTAAAACAGTACAGCTAGCATTTTCCCCAAGTGTCAGAATTATTCTAATAATAGTCTATCTAGAACCACAAACTAGGGGCGGGGGGTAGAGACAAAACTTGTGGCTTTGAATAAAACATTGCTAATTTCACTTTCTATTGCTGTAACAGAATGCCACAAACTGGATAATTTATGAAGAAAAGAAGTTTATTTAGCTCATGGTTAGGGAGGCTAGGAAGTCCCAGAGCATGGCACTGGCATTTGGTGAGGGTCAGCCAATGGCAGAAGAGGAAGAGGGTGAGCAAGCATGTGCAAAAAAGGCTGCTAGAGTGAAACAAGCTCACTTTTATAACAACTTGCTCTCAGGAAAACTATTTTTCTCACTCCTGTGATAACCCATTAATCCACTAATCCTTGAATGAATTAATCTATTCAAGAATCCAGAGCCCTCATGGTCTAACCCACTATTTTTTTTTCTTTCTTTCTTTTTTTTTGGAGAGTTTTTTGCTATAGGGCGCGTGCGCTCACCAGAAAGACAGAGAGAGACAGAGAGACAGAGAGACAGAAAGTGAGACATCACCCCCCAGGGGGCATGGTCACACCGCAATCCCTTCTCCTCCATTCTCCTCTAGGGATCTTGGGCACGCACACGCACGCGCCCAGTGTGAGTATAAGCCGCCGGTCTAGGACTCCAAAGGTGGTCAACTACATGGGAGTCCAGCGACATAGCCATTACACTAACTGCTTGTCCCTAACCCATTCTTTATAAGTCCTATATTGCCTCATTTCTTAATACTGTTGCACTAGGGATTATGTTTCCAGTACATACATTTGAGGGATGCATTCTAACCATAGCAATTACCAAAAAAGGACTATATCTCAGTGGGAGAACCTGATTGATATTTCCCTCAGCTTTGGGAATTTGGACCCACATTTATACTATTTAAATGGCCTAAAAGCTCCAAATGAAAATGTGGTTTTAAAAAAATGACAGGTTGATAATATCCCTTTAGGAAGAAAATAGTCCTCACATAATTATTGTAAATTAGGTTTCACATAATATGAAATATTAGTCAAAAACTGCTAAAAACATGATGAAAGAGCAACATGAACAAGAGACAATAAAACAATAAGGAAAGACAATTTGTTTCCACAGAGACCATAGTAAAATTGACAGCTGACTTCTCAAGATCAACACTGGAAATCAAATGACAATGTTATAATAAATGTGGAAGTGTTTATTTCGGATTTCTTGGAGTAAAGTTTGCAGTAAGTAGCAGCCAACATGGAATCTTGACTCTAGATGAAACACATTGGCTACTTCCAAAAAGCACACAATATAGAAGGAATGAAGCAGTGAGGTGGTAAATGTCATTTACTTTAACTTCCATGAAGCCAATGAAACTTAAAAAATGGCACAAAAAGAACAAGACTGCATTTTCTGTGGCCATTACAATGACAAGGAAAGGTTTTGTGCATGCTTGGGAGTCTTAAAAATCTGCCATCATCCAAAACCGACTACAGCAACAGTGAAGCAATGAAGGGCAAAGAAGTGAATCTGAATTTCAGCATGTGACATTCCACATAGGGGCTGCAGAAATTTAACTGATGTTTTTAATTTGAACTGTCCCAAAACTCAAAAGAGATACAGGTTATTTATTTCGTGAGAGTTATTGAGTCATCAGGAAAGCCATAACACACTTTTGCACAGAAAAATACATTATGACTTTCCCAACGTCCTAATATTTTTCTGATTATGTTAGAGGTGAAAAGATCTTGGGAAACAACATAGTTCAAACTCTTGATTTTTAAAGGTCAGGACACTGATTCTCAGGCGAGAGAAACCACTTGCTTATAATTAGATAACTAGAAACAGTTTCATGCATGTCTTGCTGGAACTTTTCCCCTTAAAGTTATCACCCAAATAAAATCATATCTTGGCCATGATCTCCAAAGCAATGATTTCTTGCTCCTTTTATCTTACCCAAGTCCGAACAGCTCAGGAAATATGAATGAACCAACTTGGAGATCCTGTAAGTCTGTGAACCTCTCAGGCCTGAGGGTG
>NW_006159708.1:1894032-1899565 GCF_000334495.1 Tupaia belangeri chinensis | reverse complement strand
GCCAGCAATGACCCACAGACACATATAAGCACTCCTAGAGATTTCTGTAATATCTAAGGGGAAAGACTAAAAATCATGATACTTGGGCCCTTAGAGAGATACTGTATTTGGGGAACTAATGTTACTACATTTGTATTCTTTGCTAATAAAGTCTGAGACATTCAGGTCACACTTATGAATACAAAAAAAAAAAGGCCAATTCTCTAGTAATAGAAAATTATATTTATAGCCATCTGGAATGGTGATGGGTATGTGGAGAGTGAGATGTAAAGAGAGTCACAATGTTATTGCATGGAATAAAGTTAGTACATAAAATGTGACCTTACATTTTTTTACAAGGTATCTACACTTTTAATTGAGATACACATCAATTAATGACTAACCAGGGTCTAGAAGAATCAAAATGAAATTTTGTGTCACTGACATTTTTACTACTTTATAAGTTTATCAATTTTATAATCTAAGACTGAAAACACAACTTAAGCTACACATATACACACACTTAAACTACTAGTACATGCCAGGCAACTACAGCTTCCCAGCACCTTTTTATAAAAAGCCTTCATATCTACAATTTTAAGATGTGTTCAAATTGAGCACTGAAACTTTGAATATTATATTCATAAAGAACAATAGCCATTAGATGTGTGAGCTGAGAAGCACATGCATTTTGATGCCTGGGATGCGGGGATGTATTTAAATTTTGATGACCATCTAGCTTCAAGATTTAGGGGAGAAAAGAACTCCTCTCCTGTATTGTTGGCAAAGTCTTCTTCCATGCCTAAAATTTCATGATGAACAACAGGCCTGATGAGCCAAATAAGTTGAGGCTGCACTCGAGCCTGCATGGAATAGGACACCTAACAAATTTGCCAAATGTCAAGGAGCCCTGGGCAAGTTGGCCTGAGCAGAGCATAGGGTGAGGGAAAGGTCCATGCAAGTTCTATCTGGACAGAAGTCTGAATGTCTGCCATCTCAGAGCCTTATAAAGAATCGGCATGGAGCAGCCATTAGTCTGTATTTCTTGCATTCATTAAACAACACCAAGCACCACCAGCCAATAGAAGCACTGTATCATGTTCCCTGTACTAAGCATGTTGCTTAGGCTTTGCATGACACTCATATATTAGGTTGTCAGGAAAGTCATGGAATATTTTTCTATGTTTTTCTATGCAAAAGCATGCCATGATTTTCTCGACAATCTAATACATGCATACACATCATCTCTATTCTAATACACCAGAGCAGTAGGGATATTCTCATTTTAAAGATAGAAAAACTGAGGCTCCAAGTGGCTTAATAACTTAGCTACCACTCTGTGTCTCTGCTGATATTATGCAGTGGCATTTGTTATCCTGGATTTTCCAGCCCTTTATATTCCAAGCCCAGAGAAGTAACCAAAGGAAACTAACAAAGCAGCCATTCTGGGAAAGGGCACACATTGGCACTAGGTATTAGACTGCTGTTCCATTGCTTGCTGATGGCTCAGGCAGTGAAAATTAGAGGACACAAAAGCTCCTCTGCTTGTCGTCTGCAACCTGCCCTTACTGTTGATGAGCAGAATTCAGAGAGCCTAAGAATTGCATGCTTCACAGAAGCTCATCCAAACCTCTTTGGTCCGAATAATGGGCTGAAAATCAAGCTCTTGCTGAGCGTTTCTAGTTCAATCAAGTCAGAAAATTACACGAATCTCAATTTTTAAATACACGTATTTTACAATATGATTGAAGGGGAACTTTGGTCTTGAGTTTTTACCAGCTATCCCATGTCTTCAGTTTTTATCTAGCATCAAAAAATTCACAAGAATCAATCTTACAAGATTTAATTGTTTTCCAGCTGCCAACAAAGGAAGACTTGGTTAAGGTACTTGGTTCATCAGAGGGTATCAAAAGATTTAGGTTGACTTCACTCCATGGAAATACAGAGAATTTTTATGTAAAGCTGTGCTCATGAAATTCTTCAAAATATCATGCTGTTTTTAGAAGCTACAATTGGAACATAGTAGCTCCTGAAAGCAAACCCTGTTCCCCCCACTTCCCCCAGAAAAGGAGAAAGGAAGGAAAGCAGGCAGACAGGCAGGCAAGCTGGCAGACACTGAGAACATAGCCAACTGTATAGGCCTCTCATATTGATAGTATACTTCTTCCTCTTGAAGAAACCACATTATGTGAAAAGATGTCTTGTCTACTTTGTATGATGGGGGGGGGAGGGGCAGGGTGTAAAATAGAAGAGTAACTTAAGTCCTTTAAGTAATAAGAATTCCTGAAAATATCGGTAACCAGAATCATATTCTTCAAAATGTTGGGTCTTCAGTACAGAAACTCTGTGGATGTCTCTTGGGTTATGTGGTGATGTACTGCAACTCAGTGGTTGAGGTCAGCGGTTTGGGAGGCTTAGTTTTAAATCTAGCCATTCCCACTTTCTTGTTGGCATGTCTTAGGAAATTTACACAGGAAATTAAGTTCCTCAGGGATCCTCAAACTGTTGGCAAAATCGCAGCTAATCCTTTAGCTTTCTGAATCATGAACCTCACCCACATTGACTTCGGCCAATGCTTTCCACCTCTTACTGCATGCTCTTTCTCTAGGTTTTCTATTTTTTAATTAATATTTTCCTATAGGAAAGATAGGTCCTCTTATCCTGAATTCAAATTCTTCATGGTTCTCAGCGCGTAAGGATAAGCAGAGATCTTAATGAGGAGCTATTCTAATCTCTAAACTTTCAAAAATAGGGAACTGGGGCTATGGTAGGTATGAGAGCTATGTACGGTCATAGAATGATTTTCTACAAAGACAAATATCATTATGAGTTATGGAAAACTACTGGTCTTTGAAGTTAAACGGTCTGGATATGAGTCTCAGCTCCACCCCTGACCCTCGTGGTCTTAGGAATAACCACATAACCACAGTCTTTATAAAACGAGGATAATTGGGACCAGCAGTTAGCGTAATGGCTATGTCGCTGGACTCCTATGTAGTCGACCACGGTTCGTGTCCCGGACCAGTTGGCTTAAAACTCACGCCAGGTGCGTGTGCGTGCGTGCCCAAGATCCCGAGAGGAGAACGGAGGAGAAGGGATGGCGTGTGGCCATCTCCCCCCCGGGGGGGGTGATTTCTCACTTTCTGTCTCTCTGTCTCTATCTGTCTGTCTGGTGAGCACACGTGCCCTATAACAACAATAACAACACAACAACAACAACAAAAAATGGGGATAATTAAAGAAATGTATATTTGCTAGAAAACTACCTGGCCTAGGATAGATTTTCAATAAATGTTAATAATTATTTTCTTTAAACAAGTCACCAAAACAAGTAAAATATCAAAGACATTAAATGAAAATTGTCTCACCTTATTTTAGGCCACATGTAAATAAGGTGGGGCTTCTACTCTTAATTAATTTCTGTAATTATTTTTCTTTCTTTCTCTTCTTTCTTTCTTTCTTTCTTTCTTTCTTTCTTTCTTTCTTTTTCTTTCTTTTTCTTTCTTCTCTTTCTTCCTTCCTCTTTCTTTATAATTGCCAGAGGGTATGTGCACCCTTTATTATCAAGAAAGAGAGAGAGAGGAAAAAAAAAAAAAACACTCCCCAATGGGGCACAGTAACACTGCAATCCTTTTCCTTCCATTTATCCATCCCATCAGGATTTGGAGTATGTTGGTACACATGCCCAGCATGTGAGACTGGTGGGGTCTTGGATTTGAACTGTAGTCGACCATGTGAGATTTAGCTCCCTGTGCACAGTACTTAACTGTTGTACCACAGAGCCAGCCCTCTTTTAATTTCCTAAAAACCCTTTATCTCAACAGAAACTCCTTGAAAAATAAATGTATTTTCACTTAAAGCAGAACCTAGGATTCTTGTGTTTTCTTTTTTGTCCCACAAAAAGCTTTTCCCTTGCATTGTAAAAAAGCAGAAACCTCCTTGACATTGACATGTATCAGGTATGATACAGCTGAAGATCCAGAGTATATGCCACCTCGAGTTCGGTAAGATTCACACCATAATCACCATGTGGAATCAGGAAAATTACCAGATGAATGGACCAATAATAATATAGAACATAGCCTGATCTTCAAAATGAGAAAGAAGAAAAGAAAGATACTGGTAATTATTGCCTTGTAAATATCACTTCCAGTCATAATAACAATAATAATTATTATTATATAAACACATGTTTACATATATATGTCTCTAAGTAGGCAGGAGAGTGATGATATCAGGAACAATAAGTGGCTTAGGTTTCAAAGAAACCAATAATTCTAGCACAATGGCTTTTTTGGCAGAGTTATGAATAGATGAAGGGGAAATGCAAAAGATGTAATATATCTTATGTTAGTAAAGTTTTGACATGTTTCAGGAAATTTTATTTGCAAAATGAGCTACAAGATCACAAAGTAAGGTTATTGATAAATTGCAATAAGGTTGTAGGGAGGTGCAGAGATAGCTGTTGGGGTGGCCTTATTTAACACCTTCATCATTAATTAGGAAGAGGGAGTGACTCTCTGTGTTCATCAAAATTGCAGATTATAACAAATCAGGACAAGTTGTGAACACTGGTCACCCAACAGCTGACACAAATGAGTCCCAGAAGAATGGGAAAAGTTGGACAGAAGCAAGAGCCAACTGAGAAAAGCAACGGGTTTAGTTTTGTTTTACATTCTCATGATCTGAGTGAGAAATCTACAGCAAAGTATGGTTGTTGAGTAGTTTATGACCATAGTAGTAGAAGTCCATTGTATAAATAGACCCGTTTGTTTAAGAAAATTTGAGCTGTTTTCAACTTTTTAATAAAGCCAAATTTATGAACTTATTCACTTACAGATCATGCGTTTGGTTTCTCATCTGAGAACTTTTTGCATAACGCAAAGTCACAAAAATTCTCCCTCTTTTTAAACAAATATTATAAAGGTAGGTCTATGATCCATTTTAAGTTTTAAGTGTTTTAAAAGATGTCAGATATATGTTATACATTTTTATTTGTTTTGTTTTGCTTTGTTTTTACATATGGATATACAGCACCATTTTTCCTTGAATTATCTTTGCACTTTTGCTAAAAATTAGTTGCCATGAATGTGTGAGGGTAATTTGGAATCTTTTTTTTTTTTTCTGGTTTTTTTTTTTTTATTATTATAAATTTTTTTTTTCTCATCACAACACACATATGAATTTTCCATCCAAAATACACTGTGCATTGGCTCAATCAAGCACATCAACATACATGTTCTCGGCAGATGATTTCCCAATTCCCGTGTCCTGCATACCTTGCCTTTTGTTTTGCCATCCTAGATTCCCATCCCCATCCTCTGCCATGTCCCATCTTCCTCCTCCATTGTCCCTAACATTCATGATTGCCCTCAATGTCTTCCGCCCCCCCCATTCAATTGTTCTACCAATGAACTCAATTAGTCCAAGTATATCCACTAGCTAGCACAGCTGACATATCCTTACACATGTATCCAAATCTGATCCTAGGCATAAACCCCAGGGAGTAGAATGAACATACTATAAAGTAGACCCCAGTTGTGTCCATACAACT
>NW_006159708.1:1831385-1891198 GCF_000334495.1 Tupaia belangeri chinensis | reverse complement strand
TTGTCATCTTTATGTTGTTCCATGGAACTATGTGTTCATCCTTTAACTCATTCAATAACTCATTCATCCAATAACTCATTGTCTAGATTACCACAGTTTTACAGTAAGCCTTAATCAGTTAAAGTACGTCTTGAAGCTTCATTTTATTCCTATGTTGTTTCTGGATATTCTAGTTCTTTTTCTCTATCATGTAACTATTATAAACAGCTTATGAACTTTAATAAAATAAAGTCCTCCTAGAATGTTCACTGGTATTCCTTTGACTCTCTGTGTCAATTTGGGAAGAATTACCATGTTAACAATATTTAGTCAATTTAGTCAACAGCTCTCCATTTCTTTGCATCTCTACACTTCTTTTTTTTTTTTTAAGAGAGGTTTTTGCTATAGGTTGCGTGTGCTCACTGGAGAGACAGAGACAGACAGAGAGACAGAAATTGAAAAATGATCCCCCAGGAGGGATGGCCCCATTATAATCCCTTCTCCTCCGTTGGGATTTTGGGCATGCATTCACCTATGCCCAGTGTGAATTTTAAGCCACTGGGTCTGGGACACGAACCTCGGTCGACTATGTGGGAATCCAGCAACCTAACCATTACACCATCTGCTGGTCCTGCATCTTTCCACTTATTTAGGTCATCTTTGATTTTTTTTAATTACTATTTTTTTTTTTTGGAGAGATTTTTCGCTATAGGGCACGTGCGCTCGCCATACAGACAGAGAGAGACAAGAGAGACAGAAAGCGAGAAATCACCCCCCAGGGGGGATGGTCACGCCACAATCCCTTCTCCTCCATTCTCCTCTCGGGATCTTGGGCACGCACGCACACACGCCCAGCATGAGTTTTAAGCCACCGGGTCCAGGACGCGAACCGCGGTCGACTACGTGGGAGCCCAGCGACATGGCCATTATGCTAACTGCTGGTTCCCTTTTAATTAGTATTTTGAAGTTGTCAAGATATACCTCTTATACTTGTGCTATTGTAAATGATACTATTGTTTTTAATATCAAATTCTAAATTTTATTACTTACATAGAAAAATACAATTAAATTTTTGCATACTGAGCTGTTGTTATCTTGTAGCCTTGCTGAACTGACTTATTTTAGGGCCTCTTTTGTAGACTCTCTGTGATTTTATATATAGATAATTATGTCATCTGTGAGTAGAAACTGTTATCTCCTTTTGCAATCTGTATGCCTAGTTTTTAGAATTGTCTTATTGCCCTAGTGAAAACTTCTAGTATGATGGCAAATGGAAATGGTAAGAGAGGAAATCCATGCTTTCTTCCCAGTCTTAAGGAAAGAGCATTCAGTCTTCAGATGTGATGTTAGCTGTAGACTCCTGGTATTAATAGATGTTTTTCACTTTGTTAAAAAAAAAAGGTCTGCATTTATTCCCAGTTTGATGAAAATTTTAAATTATGAATGGATATTCAATTTTGTCAAAAAATTTTTGCATTCATTGTGAGAATCAAATAATTATTTTTGCTTTAGGTACTTTGTTATCTTTTTTATTTAAAAGTAAGGGAAAATATATATATATATTCCATGCCATAGTTTTTAATTTTGTGTAGATCCTAGTTATAGTCTGATATTATATTTCTTCTGCTTGAAAAACTTTTTTTGTAATTATTTATTTTATTTTTTATTTATTCATTTATTGATTTTTTTTTTTTTGATTTGACCAGAGAGAGACAGAGGGGGAGGGTGAGAGAGAGAGGACGTGAGAAAGCAAGCCACCAGGTCCAGGACTCGAACCCTGGTCAGCTATGTGGGAGTGTCCAGCACCTTAACCACCACGCCACCTGCTGGTCCCATGCTTGAAAAACTTTTAAAAAAATATTTCCTACAGGGTAGATTTGCTGGCAATAAATACTGTGTTATTATTTATCTGGTAATTTTTTTTTTCTCCTTCATTTTAAAAATCTATGTTTTCAGGTGTAGAATTCTAGGTTGACGGTTTTGGGGGGAATTCTGTTTGTGTGTTTGCATTTTTTTTTGTTTGTTTGATCTGTTTGCTTGGATTTTTTCCAGTACTTTTGTCACTTTGGGTTTGCACAGTAACTGACAAGATGTCTGCTGTAACTCTTAACTTTGTTAATTTTTTTCTATTTATTTTCTTCTAAACAGCTTTAATATTTTTTTCTTTTGTTTGGGGCAGTTCACATATTACAAGGCTAGGGGTGTGTGCTATTTATCTTGCTTGGTTTTCTCTAAACTTTTTTTTTCTTAGAGAGAGACTTTTGCCATAGGGCACGTGCATTTGCCAGAGAGGCAGAGAGAGACAGAGACAGAAAGCGAGAAATCACCCCCTCAAAAGGATGATCATGATGCAATCCCTTCTCCATTCTCCTGTCAGGATTTTGGGCACACATGCACACACTCCTGGTGTGAGTTTCAAGCTTCCAGGTCCAGGAGTCAAACCACGGTTGGCCATGCGAAAATCCAGCAACGTAACCATTACACTATCTACTGGTCCTTCTCTGAATTCTTAAATCTGTGATTTCATACCTGTCATTAATTTGGGAAATTTTTCAACTACTATTTTTTTCTCTCCTTTTCTCTCTTCTCTTTCTGGGATTCTAAGTTCACATATGCTACACCATTTAATATTTTCCCACAGCTCTTAGATGTTCTGTCACTTTTTTCTTTATTACCCATTAATTTTACTCTTTGTGTTTCAGTTTTGGTAATTTCTACAGACACATCTTCAAGTTCACCCATTTTTTTTCCTCAGCTATGCTGAGTCTACAGAAGCCTACTGAAGGCATTTTTTATTTCTATGAGGGGACTTCAAAAAGTTCATGGAAAAATAGAATTAAAGTATGAGTTTGTTTTGCTGCAAACATTGAAATCCCTTCATAATTTTTCTTCCTACGCATTTTCCATTAACTTTTTGAAGACCACTTGTATTACTGGATTTTTGTCACTTTAAGCATTTTCATATGACTTTTTTTTTTTATTAGCTTCCATTCCTTTGCTAAAATTACCCATCTGGGCTTATTATGTACTGTTCTCCTTTCTTATTAGCGCCTTTGACATATAAACCACAGTTGTTTTAATTCTTTGTCTAAAAGTACCAACATCTGTGTCCTGAGTCTGGTTTTATGTTTTGCTTTGTCTCTTTGCGGTGTGATTTAATTTGCTTTTTCACTTGCCTCATAGTTTTGTGTGTGTGTGGTTTTTTTTTTCTTGCCAGAAGTCAGCTTGTGAAGGATACTAGAGACTGAGATTAATGGTTTTATGTTTGGAAATGGTTGTGCCTTCCCTATGCAAAACATTTTATTGTGAAGTTTTGAATCAATCTAGTGAGGAGTTGAGCTGTATTTAGGGTTTATTGTTGCTCCAGCTACCCATAATGCATCACAGACTTCAAATTCTAGTGATAACTTGTGCTTAGAATAATGGATGGATCAACTCAGAATTTCTCCTCAATGTTTTCTTCACCTTTAGCATTAGGGAATTTCTTCTTGCTGCAGCTCAGAAAGTCTCTTTCCACACTCTTGTTATTCTCCCAGCAGAATTATACAGGTTTTTGACACTTGTTAGTCTGGTGATGGTGACAAGTTTGTTCTCTGTTGTTCAGACAATGCTTCATGTTTGGATAGTCACTGTATCCCTGAGTCTCATGGGTTTTTACTACTTTCTCAGTGCTCCTGCCACTCCCTCAAGTTCAAGTTTATTTTTTCTGTTTTTCTTGTGCAGCTGAAATGGATTTTCACCAGTGACTAAGGTAACCATGTTTATTGCCCTTCTTCCCACAGTAGAGCATTCTGAGGCTTTTGTTCCATGGCAGAGGTGGGGGTGTCAGAAAGGGGGTGGTCCTCCCTTTCCCACAGCCCTGCCGTTCACCCCCTACAAGCATGCCTCAAGGGATGCTTTCTCAAGACTCTCAGCAATATTTGTGAGTATATGAGCACATGATGAGGTTAGTGGAAAAGAGTGTACAAGTAAGTAAAAATAATCTCTTAATTGTTGTGATCCCAGGGATTTAATATTCTCTACACTACTTACCTATACTTAGCCTTTGCTAACCTATATTCAGTGTTTACCTATTTGTTAACAAATTTTAGTTTCTTTACCAGTGTTCAGCATTATCTGTAACAGGCAATATATATATATATATATATATATATTTTTTATATATATTCTCACCTCATTTCCTTTGGGGCATCTACCATTCCTTAGCTCTCTGAAAGGCCAAGTAAAAGTTATAGATTTGTTGTTCATCTGTTTTTTTGTGTGTGTATTGTTGCTTTTGTTGTTTTTGTAAGGGATAGAGTGATGCTCTTTCTAACTACATTCAATCTCCTAATGTCACGGGAGGGTTCTCTATTTGCCTTTGATGAGGCAATCATAGATCTGACCTCTATTTGAGATTGGATCCCATTCTGTCCTTTCATCTCTGTCTTTCCTTTGGCTGCATTTCCAGGGATTTGGAATTAAAAGTGCTGATGGAGAACAGAAAAGCCTAGTCCCCTTGAAGGTAAATTGATACTACCTCTCATGTTGATTTGAATCTTTTGACATTGCTATAGAGTCCATTGTGGATGTTTTCCCATCATTCTGCTTACCAAGTGCTGCAGTTTGAATGTGTCCCCCCAAAGTTCATGCATGTTGTATTGTGAAAGTAGTAAGAAGAAAGTTGATCCAGCTATTAAAATTAAATTATGAGAAGGAGGAATGACACAGAGACATACTCTTCTCTGCACTTGCTTCTGCCCCTCATCATGTTGTAATGCAGCAAGAAGACTCTCACCAGATCTTGACACCATGCTCTTAGACTTAGCCTTCAAAACTGTGAGCTAAATAAACCTCTGTCCTTTTAATTACTCACTCAGATAGCTCTGTTATTAGCAACAGAATGGACTAGAACACCAAGTCAATAAAACATTTAGATAATCTCTTACGTTGTAATGATGTGAATTACATCATTACAAATTTATTTACCCTTTATAACACTACACAGAAGCTTTTCTGAACTACATTTTCCATTTCAAAAGTATAAAGCCAACAGGCTATTCTGTTATTTCGAAAAAAGAAATCATTCAATTAGTACTATGTCAGATGAAAGGGGCACTTCGAATTGTGGCATCATTCTGAACACATGAAAAGCAAAGACTGCACCTGTCATAACTATGGGAAGAGGCATGAATATTCTATACATTTATGATTAATCAAAATCCATGCAAAAATATCAGTTGAATCAGAAGAGTCAGAACTGATTAAACCACGTTTAGCTTATCTGTATTGTCTGGGTATCACACAGATTAGAACAGAAGCCACTGTGATAGGGTGGGAACAAAAGACCTGTCAGCCTGACACTATTTTAAACACAGAAACAAATGGAATCCTGCAAACGAATTCTGATTAACTAAACCTGACTCTACCTTGGAAAACATAATGGTATTCTTATGATTTTAATATGGTTATCAGCACAGCCCTCCTATTCTGAGGTATCTAGACACATAATCTTCAGGTAGTGGGAAGTAACAGCTTCAATTTGAGAAAAACATGGGCTGCTGTATGCCAGCAACACACAGGAAACCACAGGGCCAACTTGTTTCTGGTGTGATTAAAACCTCACTTGAAAGCACCTCTTTGCATGTGGAACTTTTCTGGGCAAAGGATAGAAGGCTTCTTTGTCTTCAAAAAGCTTCAAAGGATATGCAGAAAAAAGCATGTGCAAACTAGGGAATCAGCTATGTAAGGTAAGGAAAGCATTAGCATTTTATGCTCAGATGATACCTAGTATCTCAAGTCCCTTCTCATTGGCTCCTTCTCCTAAATAAAATCTATTCAAGTAGAAAATGAAAGAACAAATCCTGACATGGCATCTTTTATTGCTATTGTGCTAGAAAAGCTGGAGACTGAAATAATTGAGTGGTCATTCTTGGTGATCAAGGATGCAGAAGTAGGGCCAGCCACAGGGACAGGTCTCTCTCCCCTGGCCTAAGAGGGCATTGTGGTGGCAGATGTGGCAAAGCTCCTCAATCTGACTAGAATGTATGGTGGAAGCAGCGTCTTTATCGTGCCTTTTACTGGCACATTATCCACCTGAGGATCAAACCTCATACACTCTCAGAGCAGGAAGGGAAGTTGAACAGACATAATCACACTTCTGTTGTTTGTCTCTCTTCTGAAATTCAGTCCCACTTGGTTCCTACAACTCATTCCTTAGGGACAAAGCAGCCTCCCTCCCTCCAGTGATGCACATCAGCATTTCTGATAGAAACACCTGCGAATCTTCTTTCCCTGGTTAGCAGAGGGTGAGGGGTGAGCTGTTTCAGCTGAGCTATGTTGTTGTTGTTGTTGTTGTTGTTGTTTTAATTCCATTTCTGCCAAAAGCTATTAATGGTTTCAATGAAGACAATTCTCTCTTTTGTTCTTAAGACGATAATAGCTTTGGGGGCAACACAAATTTTAAAATCCACAATTTGTTCCATTCAAAACCAATTAACAATCATAGCAACACATAAGCTTTTGCTGGATTTCCACAATAATAGTATCACAATGTCTTTCCAAAACTAGTGAAGTTGAAATATTCGCACCTGACATCTCTGGTTCGAATTTTTTTCTAGTTAATTCAGGCCTTCCCCCCACCTTTAATGATTTACTTTTCTTCTTCCTTTTTTTTATTTATCTAAATTTTGCTACAGAGTGTGCTCACCACAGACAAAGAGTGAGACAGAAAGTGAGAAAACACCTTCCCACACAATGGAACATTGTCATGTTGCAATCCTTTCTCCTTCATTCTTTTAGGGTTTTGGGTATTCACACGCACATACCAGACATTTTTCTTAAGCCACCAGGTCCAGGATTTGAACCAGGCAGTCAGCCATGTGGGATTCAGCTGTCTTAACCATGCCACTAGCTGACCCGATTTACTCGTCTTAATATCCACAAACATTATTCATTGCAAGCAATGGAAAAGAAGTATGTGGTGTGATACTGTTTGTGAAGTCAGAATCAATGCTTATTCAAAGCTCATTGACCACTTAACTATTTGAATTGGCAATGAAATGCCACTTTGACAAACTTGTAGAAAATGGAAAGAAAATACAGGTAAGACATTTTAAGTCAAAATTTCCTCACATTCTCTGAATAAGAAATCTATTTGAAAATAATTCTTCTAATCATACGTCATTTATATTATACCCTACACTATATCCACATCATGGTGTTCTAAGCAAATTTTTTAAATGTTATAAGAATTCAAGTTTCTGATTTGGCATAAAGAGTTCAGAAGAGACCACCCAAATTAATAAAAAGTTGAAAAGTCAATACTACCGCTTACATCTGTAAAGAAGTAAAGCCATGATGCCAGCAGGTGGTATAGTGGTTAAGGCACTGAACTCCCACATGGTTGACCATGTTTAAGTCCAGAACTTGGAAGCTTGAAACTCACACTGGGCGTGCATGTGTGTGTGCCCAAAATCCTGAGAGGAGAATGGAAGAGAAGTGATTGCAGTGTGGCCATCTCCCCTGGGGCATGGTTTTTCCACTTTCTTCCTCTCTCTCTCTCCCTCTCTTTCTCTCTCTCTCTCTCTGTCTCTCTGGTGAGCACATGTGCCCTATAGCAATAATCTCTCTCTATTAAAAAAAAATAGAGGGGCTGGCAGGTGACACAGTGGTTAAAGTCACTGGATTCCCACATGATCAACTGAGGTTTGAGTCCCAGACCTGGTGGCTTCCTTTCTTACTTTAACTTTCTCTCTCTGTCTGTTTATCTCTGGTCAGATTAAATAACAATAATAATAATAACAATAACATATGGAATTAAAATAAATAAATAATTCATTTTAAAAAATAGAGAAGTGATGGGACCAGCAGTTGGTGTAATGGCTATCTCACTGGACACCCATGTGGCCAACTGCAGTTTGAGTCCTGGACCCGGTGGCTTAAACTCATGCCAGGGATGTGTGCATGCATGCCCAAAATCCCAAGAGGAGAATGGAAGAGAAGAGACTGCAGCTCGGCCATTCCCCCTGGGGGGTGATTTCTCACTTTCTGTCTCTGTCTCTCTCTGTCTTTCCGGTGAGCACACGCGCCCTATAGCAAAAACCTCTCCAAAAAGAAATAGGGAATTGAGACCAAGCTATAGCATCCAAAACTGAAAAAGGCGAACAGAAAAATATAGAGAATTATAATTTACAGGAGCAGAAAACTCTTTGGGAGCCAATATCAGGGTAGAAAAACCTAAACAATAACTCACAAATTGTTTGGAGCGCAATGTGAAAAATATGAGCATTAAAAACTTCAGGGGGCTTGCCCGATGCCAGGCTGCCTGTGGCTGCAGGGCCTAATGGCCAAATCCATGGCTCATCCTCTTACCCATTTATCTTTGAACTCTAAGAACTTTGATGTTTTGGATAGCTACCAGTGATCTTTTCTTAGCTCCTGAGTTGAAGCTCAGCTGCTCAGTTTCAGGAGCACCTGTTCTTTAGAAACAGGGAGGACTTTGGGTCACCAAGGACCAGTGACTACAGTGCAGGATGCTGGTGAGCAACAAGGAAACAGAGCAGAAGAGAGATAGCCAGTTTTCTACTCCTGCACACCCTTGAATGCTCAGAGATAACTTGAATAATGTAGGAAGGAACATATAGATCACCAGATGATTAGGAACAATCACAGAGGCACAAGAAATATGAACAACCAACAAAATGTGTCTTCCCCAAAGAAAAACATCAATTCTGCAACACCCACAGACAACACAATAGAAGTCATGTCGGATAAGCAATTCAGAATATATGTAGTGACCAAACTAAATGAGATGCAAGAGAAAAGAGACAACAAGCTTCAGAAGATGAGAAAGTCCTTTCACAATTTGAAAGAAGAAATAGACACCATGAAAAAGAATCAAACAGAATTGTTAGGGATGAAGAACATGATGTAGGAAATTGAAATTTCCTTCAAAAGTATTAAAAGTACATTAGATCACATAAAAGATCAAATCTTGAATATAGAAGACAAAACCTCTGGCCTATAAAAAAGCATCAAAAAGACCAAGAAAACAACCAAGAAAACTGAGGATAATATACAAAAAATTCTAGATACCATCAAGCACTCCAACATCCAGATAATTGGTATCCCAGAAGAGGAAGAAAATAATAAGGGCATTGATAATTTATTTCATGAAATCCTGGAAGAAAACTTTCAAAACCTGAGAGACATTCGAATATCCAGACCCAAGAAATACATAGAACCCCAAATAGGATCAACCTAAGAAGATCCTCTCCAAGGCACATCCTAGCCAGATTGGCCAGAACCACAAAGACAAGATATTAAAATTGGCAAGAGGGAACTATCAAGTTACTTACGCAAGTTATCCCATCAGACTAACATCAGACCTTTCATCAGAAACAATGCAGGCGAGGGAATGGGGAAATATAGTCAAAGTGTTAAATGAAAAACTATTTCAATCAAGAATACTAAACCTGGCAAGATTATCCTTCAGATGGGAAAAAAATTAAAAACATTCTTGGATTAAACAAAATCTGAAGGAATTTATCAACTTCAGACCAGCTCTTCAAGAGGTTCTGAAGGGAGTGCTATACCAGAAAAACTAAGTCAGATGGACAGATAAAAGGGAACAAAAAACAACCAAAATGGGACCAGTAGTTGGTGTAATGGCTATGTTGCTGGGCTCCCACGTAGTCGACTATAGTTTGAGTCCTGGACCCAAAGGCTTAAACTCATGCTGAGTGCATGTGTGTGTGTGCTCAAGATCCTGAGAGGAGAATGGAGGAGAGGGGATTGCGACGTGGCCATCCCCCCCAAGGGATAATTTCTCACTATCTGTCTCTCTGTCTTTCTGATAAGCGCATGCACCCTATAGCAAAAACTTCTAAGAGAGAAAGAAAGAAAGAAAGAAGAAAGAAAGAAAGAAAAAAAGAAAAGAAAAGAAAAGAAAAGAAAAGAAAAGAAAAGAAAAGAAAAGAAAAGAAAAGAAAAGAAAAGAAAAGAAAAGAAAATGGCTCACTTAATAATAGGAATAGGTCCAGAAATATCTATAATAACATTAAATGTCAATGGATTAAATTCCCCAATTAAAAGACACAGACTGATTGAATGAAAAAAACAAAACAAACAAACAAACAAACAAAAAAACGAACAAAAACCCAGAAACTCTCTATCTGTTGCCTACAAGAAACTCACATTATGGATAGAGATGTACATAGACTAAAAGTGAAGGGCTGGCAAAAGATATTCCAGACAAATGGAAACCAAAAAAAGGCTGGAGTTGCAATACTGATTTCAGACAAAATAGGTTTCAAGACAAAGACTGTAAGAAGAGACAAAGAAAGGCATTATACAACAGTAAATGGGCTAATTCATCAAGAAGATATAACGCTTATAAATATCTATGCGCCCAACAGAGGAGCATCTAAATACTGAAGGAAAGACAGACAGAGCTAAAAGGAGAGATAGGGAGCAACACTATAATTTTGGGGGATCTCAACACCCCATTATATCCTTTAGACATTTCTTCTAGATAAAAAATAAACAGGGAGATACAGGACCTAAATGATACTATAAATTAAATGAGCTTAACAGACATCTATAGAACTTTCCACAGTTAAACCACAAAATATACATTTTTCTCACCCCAGCAGGAAACCTTTTCAAAGATTGACCATGTGATAGGAAACAAATTAAGCCTTTACAGATTCAAAGGCATAGAAACTATTTCCAGCATCTTCTCTGACCATGATGGTATTAAACTTGAGATTAATTTCAAGAAACACCCTCAAAAATACACTAATACATGGAAACTAAACAACCTACTTCTGAATGGCTTTTTAACTACTGAAGAAATTAAGTCTGAAATAAAAAAATTTATGGAAACAAATGATAATGAGTAAACAAGTTTCCATAATCTATGGGACATGGTAAAAGCAATCATAAGAGGGAAATTCATAGCAATTAGTATGCGTAAGAAAAAGATGGAAAGGTGGCAAACAGACAACCTAACATCATGCCTCAGGGAATTGGGAAAACAACAATGACAGAAAAATGTCAGCAGAAGAGAAATTATAAAGATTTGAGCAGAAATAAATGAAATAGAAAATAAACAAATTATACAGAAAATAAATGAAAGCAAAACCTGATTCTTTGAAAAGATAAACAAGATTGACACACCATTAGCTAGACTGATAAGGAAAAAGAAAGAAAGAAACCAGATAAATCAAATACGTAATGTAACAGGAAACATTACAACAACACAATAGTAATACAAAGCATCATTAGAGGATACTATGAACAACTATATGCCAACAAACAAGAGAACATGGAGGAAATGGACATAATCTACCAGGATTGAATCAGGAGGACATAAAAAACCTGAATAGACCCATAACAAGTCATGAGATTTAATCAGTAACCTCTTGACTAAGAAAAACCCAGGTCTTGATGGCTTTACTTCTGAATTCTACAAAACTTTTAAAGAAGACTTAACCCCTACCCCACTTGAATTATTCCGAAAGACCCAAAAGGAAGGAAACCTTCCAAATTCATTTTATGAAGCCTCTGTCATCCTTATTCCCCAAACAGATAAAGACATGACAAAAAAGGAAAACTACAGACCAGTATCTCTGATGAATATAGTAGCAAAAGTTCTCAACAAGATACTTGAAAATCATATCCAATAGCATATAACAAAGATTATTCATCACAACCATATAGGCTTTATTCTAGGAATACAAGGGTGGTCCAGCATATGTAAGACCATAAATATAGTACACCATATTAACAGAAAGATAAAAAAACTATATGGTCATTTCAACTGGTGCAGATAAAGTATTTGAAAAATACAACATCCTTTCATGATTAAGACTCTCAGTAAGATTGGTATAGAAGGGTCATTTATCAACACAATAAATGCCATATATGAAAAACTGAATGGGGAAAAGTTAAAACTTTCCCACTAAAAGCTGGTACTAGACGAGGCTGCCCACTTTCTACACTGCTTTTTAATATAGTGCTGGAAGTTTTAGCCAATGCAATTGGAAAAGAGAATAATATAAAAGGCATTCTAACAGGTGAAGAAGAGTTGAAAGTATCTTTATTTGCAGATGGCATGATGGTATACTTAGAAGACCCAAAGCTTTCCAAGAAAAAACTTCTTGAAGTACTAAACGAATACAATAAAGTGCCACATAGCCATTACACTAACTGCTGGTCCCAGGATTTTTTCTTTACCTTAGATTTTCTGTAGTTGAAAATGATACACCCAGAATGGTTTTTTGTTTGTTTGTTTGTTTGTTTTGTTTTGTTTCTGGCTTTTGTCCCACTTGGTATTCTCTGAGATTCCTGCAACTGCCATTTGGCATCTGACATTATTTTGTAAGAAATTCTGTCAGTTTTTAAAATATTTCTTCTATTCTTATTTTTTCTTTTTCTTCTTTTGGTGTTCCCATTATAACATGTTGCACCTTTTAGAGTAGTCCCGTAGTTCCTAGATAGTCTATTTTAGTTTTTGTTATTGTGATTTTTAAATGTAATGACTATGTGGCTGAACTCCCATGTAGTCGACCGCGGTTCGTGTCCCAGACCTGGTGGCTTAAAACTCACGCCAGGCACGTGTGCGTGTGTGCCCAAGATCCCGAGAGGAGAATGGAGGAGAAGGGATTGGGTGTGGCCATCCCCCCTGGGGGTGATTTCTCGCTTTCTGTCTGTCTCTCTCTGTCTGGTGAGCGCACGCGCCCCATGGCAAAAAAACTTCTCTGAAAAAAAAAATACATATATAGAAAGTGATTTTGATAAAACCATAAGAAAGAAATGATGTAGTGAAAATTATAACCACAACAATAAAGGGGGGAAAAAAGAAAGGGAACTTGGATTAGTCGTATATTATAAATTCTAGGACAATCACACACACACAAAAAAAGAAAATAAAAGAGAAGTATAATGAATACACCAAGAAAGAAGAGAAGAGTTAGTTATATAAAATGTTCAACTAAAATGATAAAAAGAGTGGAAGATGAAATAAGAACAAAGAACAGGACAATAAACAGAAAACAGTACAAATGTAGTAGCTCTTATCCCACCTGTGGAAATAATCACTTTGAACATCAATTGTAAATATACCAAACAAAAGACGGAAAGTGTCAGAGTGAATTGACCAATGTGACCTGCTTAAACAAAGGGTATTCACAAAGTTCAGAGAAAATGTATGTTATAAGAAAACAATGCCTTGATTTAAATTTATTTTTGCACCAGAATAAATTCATACTTTAATTTTCTACCAGCTCTTTGAAGTATCTTCATACGCTATCTACAAGAAACTCCACTTTAAGTATAAAGAAACAGAGTAAACATAATGGATGGAGAAAGATATATCATGTTAATACTAGTCAAAAGAAAGTGGGAGTAACTATACTAATTTTAGACAGAGTAGACTTCAGAGCAAGAAAAATTATCAGGTATAAACAAAGGGCATTATGTAATAATAAAAGGGTTAATTTTTCAAGGAAACATAACAATCTTATGTGCCTAACTAAAATAAATAAATAATCAATATATGTGAGGCCAGGGCCAGTCCCAAAGCACAGTGATTAAGAATAATGCATAGGGAGTGGGATCTTTCATGGCCAACTGTGGTTCAAATCTCAGCCCCATTAGCTTAAAAAACATACTAGGTATGTGTCCATGCATACCTAAAATTCTGATAAGATAGAGGAATAGAGGAGAGAGGATTGTGGCATAATCATGCTTCACTTGGCGGGGGTGGGGGGTGGGGGATGGGGGTGTTCTTTAAGGAAAAATAATGAATCCACTATAACAGTGAAGACTTCAATAACCTTCTTCAGGAATGAACAGATACAGTAGGCAGAAAATCAGTAAGTACTTCATTGAATTCAGTAACACCATCTATCAAGTGGATATACACAACATCTGTAGATTATTTCATCTAACAAGAACAGGATACACATTCTTCTCAAGTACACATGGAATATTTCCAAACATGGATCACATCATAGGCCATGAAACATGCCTTAAAAATTTGGAAAAACAGAAATCAAACAACATCTGCTCTCAGAGCACAATAGAATTAAACTAGACATCAATAACAGAGAGATAACTGCAAAATCCCCAAATACTTGAAGAATAAACAGTACACTTCTAGGAAACACATGAGTTAAAGAAGAGTCTCAAAATAAGCATTTTTTGAGAGAGATATTTTGCTATAGGGGGTGTGTGTACTCACTGGAGAGACAGAGAGACAGCAAGAAATCACCTCTTAAGAGAGATGGCCACATCACAGTCCTCTTCCTTTCTCCTCTCTGGATTTTTGGCATGCAAACACACATACCCAGCATGGATTTTAAGCCATTGGGTCTGGGACTCAAGCCATGGTCAACTATGTGGGAGTTGAGCAACATAACCATTATGCCATATGCTGGTCCCTCTCAAAAGAAATTTTGAAATATATGAACTTAATAAAATTTAAAGCAAAACTTATGAAAATTTGTGAGATACAACAAAAGCAGTGCTTAGTGGGAAATTTATAGCATGAAATGCATATATTAGGAAATAAAGTTTGGGCCAGCAGGTGACATGGAGGTTAAGGCAATAGATTTCACATGGCTGACTATATGGTTTGAATCCCAGATCTGGCAGCTTGAAAAACACACCAGGTACATTTGCATACATGCCCAAGAATCCCAAGAGGGGAATGGAGAAGGGATTGCAGTATGGCCATCATCCTTAGGGGGTGATTTCTCATTTTTCCTCTCTGTCTCCCTGGTGAGCACATATGCTCTATGGGAAAAAAATACTAAAAAATAAAGAAAGAAATAAAATAATAAGAAAACTCTAAAGTCTATAGTCTAAGCTTCTAACTCAGAAGACTACAAAAAGAAGAGTAAATTAAATTCAAAGTAAACACGAAAAAAATCATAAAAATTAGAGTACAAATCAATAAAATTGAAAACAGAGAATTAATACAGAAAAACAAATGTTAAGCAGATTCTTTGAAAAGATCAATAAAACTGATAAGCCTTTAGCTAGGCTAACTAAGAAAAGAAAGGACACAAATTACTAATATCAAAAACAAAAGAGGGGCATCACTACAGATCTCATGGACATTTAAAGAGTAATAAGGGAATACTATCAAAACCTCAGTCTCATCAATTTGAAAACCTAGGTGAGATGGACCAATCCTTTGAAAATGTAATCTTTTAAACTCACACAAGATGAAACAAGCAATCTGAGTAAGACTATACCTCTGAAAGAAATGGAATCAATAATTTGTCATCTTCCAAAACAGCACTATATCCAGATGGATTTACAGTACTGGATTTACCATGTATTTAAGGAAGAAGTTATACTATTTCTCTTTTCTCCTTCAGAAAACAAAGTAGAGAATTGTAGAACCTGGAGAACTTTCATTCCTTGCTGGTAGGGATGCAAAGTGTGGTATAGCCACTAAGAAAAACAATTTGGTAGTTTTTAAAAAAAAATTAGACATTCTCTTTCCATACCATCTAGCATCCATAATCTGAGTATCTTACATAAATGAACTGAAAACCTATGCTTATAAGAAAAAAATGTACACATGGATATTTACAAAATCTTTATTCCTAATTGCTAAAATTGGAAGCAAACAATATGCTCTTCAGTAGATAAACTGTGGTACACGCAAACAATGTAATATTATTATTATTATTATTCAGTGTGTGGGGGGTGGGGGATGGGGGTGTTCTTTAAGGAAAAATAATGAATCCACTATAACAGTGAAGACTTCAATAACCTTCTTCAGGAATGAACAGATACAGTAGGCAGAAAATCAGTAAGTACTTCATTGAATTCAGTAACACCATCTATCAAGTGGATATACACAACATCTGTAGATTATTTCATCTAACAAGAACAGGATACACATTCTTCTCAAGTACACATGGAATATTTCCAAACATGGATCACATCATAGGCCATGAAACATGCCTTAAAAATTTGGAAAAACAGAAATCAAACAACATCTGCTCTCAGAGCACAATAGAATTAAACTAGACATCAATAACAGAGAGATAACTGCAAAATCCCCAAATACTTGAAGAATAAACAGTACACTTCTAGGAAACACATGAGTTAAAGAAGAGTCTCAAAATAAGCATTTTTTGAGAGAGATATTTTGCTATAGGGGGTGTGTGTACTCACTGGAGAGACAGAGAGACAGCAAGAAATCACCTCTTAAGAGAGATGGCCACATCACAGTCCTCTTCCTTTCTCCTCTCTGGATTTTTGGCATGCAAACACACATACCCAGCATGGATTTTAAGCCATTGGGTCTGGGACTCAAGCCATGGTCAACTATGTGGGAGTTGAGCAACATAACCATTATGCCATATGCTGGTCCCTCTCAAAAGAAATTTTGAAATATATGAACTTAATAAAATTTAAAGCAAAACTTATGAAAATTTGTGAGATACAACAAAAGCAGTGCTTAGTGGGAAATTTATAGCATGAAATGCATATATTAGGAAATAAAGTTTGGGCCAGCAGGTGACATGGAGGTTAAGGCAATAGATTTCACATGGCTGACTATATGGTTTGAATCCCAGATCTGGCAGCTTGAAAAACACACCAGGTACATTTGCATACATGCCCAAGAATCCCAAGAGGGGAATGGAGAAGGGATTGCAGTATGGCCATCATCCTTAGGGGGTGATTTCTCATTTTTCCTCTCTGTCTCCCTGGTGAGCACATATGCTCTATGGGAAAAAAATACTAAAAAATAAAGAAAGAAATAAAATAATAAGAAAACTCTAAAGTCTATAGTCTAAGCTTCTAACTCAGAAGACTACAAAAAGAAGAGTAAATTAAATTCAAAGTAAACACGAAAAAAATCATAAAAATTAGAGTACAAATCAATAAAATTGAAAACAGAGAATTAATACAGAAAAACAAATGTTAAGCAGATTCTTTGAAAAGATCAATAAAACTGATAAGCCTTTAGCTAGGCTAACTAAGAAAAGAAAGGACACAAATTACTAATATCAAAAACAAAAGAGGGGCATCACTACAGATCTCATGGACATTTAAAGAGTAATAAGGGAATACTATCAAAACCTCAGTCTCATCAATTTGAAAACCTAGGTGAGATGGACCAATCCTTTGAAAATGTAATCTTTTAAACTCACACAAGATGAAACAAGCAATCTGAGTAAGACTATACCTCTGAAAGAAATGGAATCAATAATTTGTCATCTTCCAAAACAGCACTATATCCAGATGGATTTACAGTACTGGATTTACCATGTATTTAAGGAAGAAGTTATACTATTTCTCTTTTCTCCTTCAGAAAACAAAGTAGAGAATTGTAGAACCTGGAGAACTTTCATTCCTTGCTGGTAGGGATGCAAAGTGGTATAGCCACTAAGGAAAACAATTTGGTAGTTTTTAAAAAAAAATTAGACATTCTCTTTCCATACCATCTAGCATCCATAATCTGAGTATCTTACATAAATGAACTGAAAACCTATGCTTATAAGAAAAAAATGTACACATGGATATTTACAAAATCTTTATTCCTAATTGCTAAAATTGGAAGCAAACAATATGCTCTTCAGTAGATAAACTGTGGTACACGCAAACAATGTAATATTATTATTATTATTATTCAGTGTTAAAAATAAATGAGCTATTGGGCCAAAGAGCAGTGCAATGATAATGCCATCCCAGGGTTTCCCTGTATAAACTAAGCACATATACACATGTCTATGATCCAGGCTGGCTGATGCTGGGGGGCAGATCATGACATGAGGATTCTATAGGGAGTGACAATCTCTTTATCTCTCTTTCTCTCTCTCTGAAGAAATAAATGAATAAACTTAAAAACAAGTTGAATCACCAAGCAATAAAAAGACATGGAAGAAACTTAAATGTGTACTACTAAATAAATCGGTCTGAAAAATCTACATATAGTATGACTCCAACTATATGACACACTGAGAAAGGCAAAACTATAGAGACAATAAAAATGTCACTGTCTTCCTGAAATTAGGTAAGGGTAGGGATGAGTAGGTGGAATACAGAAGAACAGATACCTCACCAAAAATACAGAAAGGGAAAATAAATATATGAAAAAGATGCTCAACATCATATACCACATAGAGCAGTGAAACTACTGCATGTGATACTATAATTGTAAATACATGTCATTATACATTTGTCCAAACCTGTAGAATGTACACCACCACTAATGAACCCTAGTATAGATTATGGACTTTGATTATGATGTCTCAATGTGAGTTCATTGATTGTAACAAACGTACTACTCTTGTGGGGGATGTTGATGATGGGGAAGGCTATCCATGTGTCAGGGGAGAAAGTAAATGGAAATAATTTTTTATTATTTATTAAGATGATGTTTCAGTAACTGTTTCCATAACATGACCTAAATATGCTCTGATGCATATTCTAAAATACATGTCCTGTTCTGAGGGGAGAAAAGTCAATTAATGAATGAGTAGTGATTAAATTTCTACAGGTTAAAAGATCAATAATGGCAAATGTTAAAGAAAAATACATATTTATTGGATATTACTTTAATTTGTTTTTTACTGAAGTTAATTAAGCAGGAAACTTGTAAAATAAGACATTTAAGTAATTGAGAGAAAAACAAGAGACAAATGCTGAGGTGGATAGAAAGAAAGTGGGGAGAGGGAGAAGGAAAAGGGGAGTGAGGGAAAAAATGAGGATGACGATTGTAGCCCAACAAATTGGTTTGACATTTTGTCTTAAGTACCAGCAATAACAATGACATAAGATGGGTGTAAATAAAATTTCTATCTCACTGTGAGACCATAGGTCTTTAGTGAAATTATGAATGTAAAAATATGCTGTGTCTTAGCTGGAAGGTCTGTAATGCTATAGCAATGGTACATGTGTACTGAGTGGAGAAATCTACCTCAGGGACCGTCAGCTCAGTTCCACCCAGAGGTGAAATGTTAGCCTAGGTCTCGTATAGATGTAATGGGTATTGTTGACAACCCTGCTTTTTCATCATCTTGCCCTGCTTTTTCCTTCCTAACAGAACTCCAAATTTGTCAGGTGTCCCTCACAGCCTCCATGCACCTGATGAGACTTGAGAAGCCTGACTCCAGTGTACACCCCAGAGGAGTGGGCTTATCTGGCTAAGAGTCATCCTGTTCCTGCAAACCAGGGTTCAGTAAACATTTTCCATAAAGAGACATATTGTAGGCTTTGAGACCGTATGGTGTCAGTCATAGGTACTTGTGCCATTGTAGGGTGAAAGCAGCCCAGGCAATACAAAAATGCAGGAGTGTGGCTGGGTTCCAATAAAACTTATTTGTGGACACTAAAATTTGAATTTTATGTAATTTTCACATTATGAAATATCATCCTTTTAAAATTTTCCCAACCATTTAAAAATATAAAAACCACTTTTAGCTAGCAGGAAACAGACACTGGGTGGAATTCAATCAGTGGGCTGCACATGGCATGCTCTGTTCTAGGCCAGCATGGTCCAAAAGTATTTTCTAGGATGGTGAAGATATTCTAAAAGTCTGCCAGAGGTAGCTGTTGAGTACTTGAAATCTGTCCAGTATGATCGAGGAATAGAATTCTTAAATTTAATTTAATTTAATTTAATGTAAGCAACCACCTTTGACACGGATAGTAAGGAGTCTCACTCCACTTTTTAGTGTTTGACTGATGGTAGCATTTAAGCCTCACCCCTCTCTCGTCCCTTCATGGCCCACATACAGACAGGATAAGAGTTAAGAAAGCCTGGGTGCCCTGCCTGTGGCACCGATAGGTGATTCAAACCACTGAAGCCCTTACAGAACTTCCATGCTGGCCTCACCCCTAACTACAACTTGAAACCATGCCAGCATCCTTTCTTTGCTCTCTCAACCATTTTGGACTTGCTTGAGAGGCCTGCCCTACTCCCTATAGAAACCTAGATTATGTAAACGATGAATCTGTTCATACTCAGTTGGAGTGTGTGTGGCATGGCATCGTCCTTCTCAACATCTGAACCAAATTTTAGGTGTGGGTCCATCTGCCACTACAGACTGCCACAGCAAGTCATTACCATTGTGAAGAACACAACTCTTGAGAGTAGCTTGTTCAAAGATGGGCAAGTGACTCAATTTGGAATTGTATTGGTAAGAACAGAATAGGACATTTACAAGTCTGCTTAGAAACAGCTGAGAAATTTCTTTTTTATTTTTTTGGGAAGTAATCTTTTGCCTTTGCTTCAATGTAGACATAAAAATCTATAGCCTATTTGTGGCTGGCATCTGTATTTTACTTACAAGGAAAACCAGCCCGGAGATGAAGATGATCCTGTTGGAAGAGAGTAGGTTCTAATGACAATATTGAACTTCTAGATCAGCCTCTTCCTGAAGCCAGGCCTTCTCCTCGGCTTCCAGGTATGTGAGCCAATATTTTTCTAACCATTCATTACAGTCCACAAAAATTCTAACACATATCATTGATTCTAAGAAAGTATATTTCCCCAATTAATTTTAAAATCTTCAAGACTTACATAAGTCTTATAATAACATGACATAATTTATCTGATAAAAAATCTTTCTCTTCAGTGGGGTACACAAAATAATGGCATATCTCGTAATTGAGAATCTGATGAATTGCTTTATTGTGATGAATAAGTGTTGAGGCTTTTAAAATTTTTCTGATACTTATGGTTGTTTTACTTTCTAAATGAGTATTTCTTTCAAAACAGGTTTTTCTTTAAGTTTTTTATGTCCCAGGTATTAAAGAGGCAGTATTTTCATGCTAGGATATATGCAGAACATGTTTGACTGAATTTTAGCACCTGAATTAGATTTTATTACTTGAAGAATAGGTTCTGGTTTCTGAACTAAGGGAATATGCAAAACACTGTCCAAAATTAGAAAGATCATTTGGGAACATCAACTAAATTAAAGGAGATTAAGAGGCTGACATATACTGGTAGTACCCAGCCACTGGGTGAACTGGCCTTGGATGAAATGAAGCAGAGAGGATCTGCTTAATTGTATGCTTGCTGCACTCATTGTCCCCAGCTCCTGAAAGGCGATTTAGCTATGAATTACATTTCTGTTATTAGATTTTTAGCATTCTTTTTGTTTTATTGTAAAACTTCAGCATAATGCAAGCTTATTATTATGGGTTTTAAGTCAAGAACCACCAAGCATTAACATTATTTCAAACACATTGAAATCCAAAATAAACACCCACTTTCATGAGCCAAACTCCCAATTTGAATCAAATTCTCTTATTACAAAAAAGACCTTCTTGCGAATGTTCTCTCTACTCCACCCCCAAATCTTGCTCAAAATGGCAATATGAAACTGTAATGAAAAATAAAGTTCCATATTATAATTTCAACACAAAAAGATAAAATACTTAGAGAAGTATGTGACCTATTTGCAAAAAAAGTTTGAGACATATAAAACAGTAAGTTGATACAGTGTTTTTGCATTGGAAAAGTGATACCATCTTTTTACAAAACACTTAACAGATTTATAAAATCTTCATTAAAAAATCCAAAATAGATGGTGAGAAGGAAGTATGGCAAAGTGATTTTAAAGATAAAGGGCAAAACAGCCAAGAATATATTGAAAGTAAAGACTAATGAGAGAACTTGCCCAACCAGTTAATATAACTTCAATAATTAAGGCAGTGTGCTACTGACAAAAAATTGGCAGGCAGATCAATGTAATGGATTTGATAGCCCAGAAATTGACTCCAGTATAGATGCAAACTTAATATATATTAACTGATTTGCATCACAAATCAGTGAGAAAAAGACTGACTATTGAATAAATGTTGCTGGACAAATGGCTATTCGGAAAATCACCCTGTACCTCATAAATATGTTCAACTATCACATGTTGATTAAAAACTAGAAGAGAAAGAGGAAAAATTAGTTAAACTATCACTATAAAATAAATTGCAATGAGTAACTTTAACCCATTAAATGCCAGAGGTCTTACAGAAATGAGAAGTCCTCTTTAAGCATAAGTGAATGCACAGAAATCACAAAGAAAAATTAGATCATAATAGAAGGTGAAATGGATATTTCTGTCTCCCTTCCTCTTCCCAATGCCTATGGAAATGAAAAAAACAATAGTTTAAAAGACTAAAATCTTTCAGAAAACAAACAAAATATGCACCATCAGTGTACCAGAAATCGATGAAGTCCAGGGAGATAGAAAGTACAGAAGCAAACAAACAAAAACTATAGCTCAAAGCAAAAAAGAAAAAAGGTACTCCACTAGTAATAATTGCTCTTTCCAGGACCAGCAGATGGTGTAATGGTTATGGTGCTGGACTCCCACGTAGTTGACCACAGTTTGAGTCCCGGACCTGGTGGCTTAAAATTCACACCAGTGGGGGCCAGCAGGCGATGTGGTGGCTGGGGCACTGCACTTTGACATGACCTACTGCAGTTCAAGTCTTGGACCTGGTGGCTTGCTTTCTCACTTTGTCTCTCTGTGTGTGTGTCTCTCTCTGGTGAGCATGCATGCTCTATAGCAAATTTTAAAATAATAATAAATAAAATTAAATAATTCTTTAAAAGCAAACAAACAAAAAACTCATGCCAGGTGCATGTGCATGCATGCCCAAGATCTCAAGATGAGAATGGAGAAGGGATTACGGTGCGGCCTTCCCTCCTGGGGGTGATTTCTCACTATCTGTTGCTCTCTCTCTCTCTCTCTCTCTCTTCAGTGAGCTCATTTGTCCTATAGCAAAATCTCTCTCTGTAAAAAAAGAAAGAAAGAAAGAAAGAAAGAAAGAAAGAAAGAAAGAAAGAAAGAAAGAAAGAAAGAAAAAAAGAGAGAAAGAGAAAGAAAGAAAGGAAAGAATTGCACTTTCCAATGAAGCCCTAAAGCAGGGATTCTCAAAGGAGAGATTCCTAGACCAACAACCTCCTCATCGCCTGGAAAACTGTTTTAAATCTCACTCCATGCCTACTGCATCTGAAAGACTGGTAGTGGAGTCAAATAATCTTGAGTCAAACCCAAGATGATGTACACCCTATAATATGGAACTCTGTCACATTCCATTGCTGTGGTCATACCTGATGGAAGTCAACAAAGCACAGCATTGGGTCGTGCCTTGCCATTGCTGTGAGACCTTGGGCAAGTTGCTTCACCTTCTGAACTTCAGTTTTCATGCATAACATATCTTCCAGGTGATTATATTGCACATGAAGTCTGTGCAGTCCTATCCTCAGGAAACTCCACATTCATAGTCAATGATGATTCTAAAACAATTCGTAGAATAATTAAATAAAAATCTACATTCAGAGCAGCTGGGCCAATAGACCTCCTCATCACTGTCGTCAACATTGAGCAGGAGTTAGCAGGTGTATTTTTCCTGGGGATACAGCTACATGTATGACTCAAAAATAAATCATTTTTCTAAGATGAGTATTGGTACTCGAGCAACATAGTCTGAGAATTTCCTACCCTCTTCATGCTAGCAGAACAGGGAGGAAAAAGGAAGAGATTTTCCTCCCCAGAATGACTTACACACAATGTGGCTCTTTGAGGTAGTAGTTCTGAAAAGGAGGATGTCCAGAGTTGCCTTGGTGCTGAGGAAACAGTTTTGTGACTCTGAGAAACTACTGCTGTCCCGTGGAAACTGAGTCTTCGCATTTGGAAGTTAAAATATTCACTTTATCATTCGTCCCCATTTTGCCCATATTTACAACTCTTATTCACCAACAAGTAATAAAAATGCTATTTGACTATTGAAAAGTTACATTCAGTTTAGAGCAGGCATTGTTTTCTGTGAAGAGTCAGAGTTAATATTTGTGGCTTTGCAGTTCAGATTTCTGTTGCAACTACTGAAGGCTACCACTGTAGCACAAAAGCAGTCATTGAAAAGTGGCCATAGATAGTACATAAAGGAATGAGTGTAGGTGTGTTTCAATAAAACTTTATTCACAAAAGGAAACGGCCTATGTGACATAGTCATCAACCACTGGGTTTAGAACAGACTCCCAAATTCAAAAATCAGCTGACAACTAAGAGGCAAACATCTAAGGAAAACTCTAAAGGCTAACCAGAATTAATTTTAGGGGAAATAGAGTTACTAAGAAAAAGAAGAAAAGATGTTAGGCAGTATAACACGCTCAGGAAATAGTTGTAAGAGTATTTAATTCATAAAAAAGAGCAAGTTACTGTGGAATAAACAGCCTTTTGAAAAGTATATTGAGGATTATCAAATAATAAACTGATTAGCTTAATAAAGTAAGCTGGAAAACGGAAGTGAAGAGTTATTCTTCTGTAATGCAATCAAAAGATGAACAGATGAACAGTAAAAGTAAAATGTTGCTACATGAGGCTAGTTACTGAAGTTCAACTCTTGTTTAATAGATATTCCAGAAAAAGAACAAGAAAGTATTTTTTGAAATAACAACAGATAACATCTTGATTGATTTGCCTACACAAAAATTGAAAACATTTACTCATCAAAATCCATAATATAACAACCTTCAAGTTAATAAGGATATATAAGATAAAGATGTCATTAAATACAAAGAATTTATATAAAGTACTCAGTAGTCCAAGTAGAAAAATCAGCAAAGAACATGAAGTTATTTACATAAAGGTAGAGAAAAATGATTAGTTAACTTTCATCAGGTATCATGACCATAGCAATGGAATATGACAGAGTCTGACCATTGGAGGGTGTGTCATTTACTTGCACATCCCTAACTGAACTCGCTCATCACACCCAACATAGGTGCTTATAACATGTTAGAATATCAGTTGCCAAACAGAAGTGTGTTGGTTATATAGCATAAAATGAACAATCTCAGGTTTAATTGTAGAGATCAGTGTCTCTCAAACTCTAGTGTATATCCAAATCACTGAGTGGGCTTGCTGCAATCCAGATTACTTGGAAATGTAGATCCCAGGGTTCAGACCTTCAGTTATAAGATGAACAAGAGCTGAGAATCTCATATACAGCATGAATGGTAATGAATGTATTAATTGATTTGATCATAATAATCATTACACAATGTGCATGTATATCAAATCGTCACATTGGACACCTTGAATATATACAATCTGTAACTGTCAATTAAATGTTTGCAAATTTTAAAATTTCAGACTACTGGAGATGGTGATCAAAGGGTACAAACTTTCAGTTATAATATTAATTTGATTATGATAATCAATACACAATATATATGTATATTAAATCATCATATTGTATGCCCTGAATATGTAGTCTTTATTTGTCAATTAAATGTTTTAATATATTTTTTTCAAAAGACTTCAGCTTCTGATTCAGTAAGTCTGCGTCTTGGCTCCAAGTTTTATTTTCTAACAAGTTCCCAGGTGATATTGTTGCTATTCTAGGGTACCACACTTTGAAAACCAAAAACAGAGATCAAGAGTTGGCAAATTCTTCCTGTACGGGAGCAGGTAGTAAATATTTTAGGCTTTGTGGGCCATGCAGTGTCTGATCTTCACTGTTTTAACATGATAGCAGCCATATCACAGACAATATGTAATGTCTGGGTTACATTTCAATGAAGCTTTATTTACAAAAGCAGACAGCAGGCCAGATTAGGCCCTTGTGCCACAGTTAGCCAACTTTCGATGTGGGAAAATGGGGCCCATGTAGGAGACCACGTTCTGTAAAGATGAAAATTTAAAGCATGTGTTTTAACCTGAATTCAATGAACAGATTTGTTAGTTCTCTAACTGCCCTTTCCAAGATGCATTTATAATGACAGTAGCAATGGAATGGCTTTCACTGGAAACTCGGGCTGGACAAGAAATCAAGAAAACCAGAAAGCAGAAAAGTAGACAAGGAACCTCACAATGTCCTGGAGAGAGATAATCAAAGCCACAGAAGAGCAGGCGGTTTGGGTTGAGGAGGCGTCTAGCTAAATGGTTCTCATGGAAACCAAGTGTACCAGTTGCATGAGAAATAGCTGAAGGGCCAGGAAGAGGGCTGCTTGATCCTGACAGGTAGCTGCTAATTAGCAATCAAAACTTAATTGAGATTAACAGCTGTTTTTCTAGTACAGTTACTAACCGGGAGATAGAAGTGGTATGAAGATCATCCAAGCTCTACAAGCTGCTTTGTAACATCAGTAAACTATGAGGATAGAGCAAAATGCCAAGCAAGCAGAGAGATAAAAAGGGGCTATGTACACAGAGCAGAGCTGACAGGCCAAAGAGGGCTGGATCCAGAGGACCAATTAGGACGACTACAGGGGTGCTGGAGGCAGATTAAAGAGGCAGGATACAAACAACACTGGAAGGTCTATTCACTGGCTGGTGTGGCTGAGCGGCTGCCCGATTCTTGTGGAGAGAAGGGCACATTGGTGCAGCTCTCTTAGCTGTCAGCTGGGCCACTGAGTTAAACTGGAAATTCTTTCAAATGCACTATTTGAGCACCTTTCTAGCACTACTCCTGTACCTAGAAATATCTATTGTCACGCCACGGGGCTGACCCTGTGACATTTCCACTGGGTAAAGCATGTCAGATGGTTCATCTCTCTCTCTCTCTCTCCCTCTCTCTCTCTGACAACCTTCCAGTGGGTTTTCTTTTTCCAAGTCTCAGACTAGCAGCTCTGAGTGGGCTCTTAATTAGCACCACTAGCAGAACTGGTGGCTGCCACCAAAAGTATAGCACCCAAGACCTAGGAAGAACTAAAACACAATGTAGCATGGTTTAAAGCCTTTAGACATAGGATTGTCTTGGACATTAAAGATACTGAAAACTGGAGCAGTACGATGCAGCACCTGCTATGTGCCTGACACTGGGCTAAATGCTTGAATTAAAATAAGTCATATGATCTTTACAACACTTACTGGGGGATACCTGTGTACTGCTATTATTCCCATTTTACAGATGAGAAAGCTGACATAGAATGGCTAAGAAATATGCCCTAAGTTTACAGAGATGCATCTGAGATAGAATTTGAACTCATGTGGTTGGACAGCACATTTGTAGCCCAGTGATATCTTGTCTGGAACCTCAGTAGAAATGCAGAAACTCGGGTCTTGCCTAGACCTGCTGAATTAGAACCTGCAACTGACAAGATCTCCAGGTGATTCATTGGCTTAAGAAAGACTTCACTATGCTGGCTCTCCTTATACAGAAATATACCAAACATGTATGTTAATAGTACATTAGTATTAAAACATAAATCATCTCTAACGAACAAAGACACAGTGTAGTTAAAATAATACAAAAACATGGGGAAGAACTATATTGAACACTTTTCTCTCACAACTATCTTTCCTAACCATTGGCTCAGTTCTTGAAGAAGGCTTGTTTGCCTTCTAACTCTCTCCACTACTGGCCATTTTCACAGCCTGTAATTTCTTCTGTTTCAGAAAATATTCACTGCTATTTTTAAGTGATAATTGCCTCTTTATCACCATTTTTTTACTTCTTACTCTTGCTTCAAGTATCTGAGCTCTGAAGTTCTCCCAGTTAAGTAGCTTAGTTTGTTTCTAGAGTAACCAGGTTTTGCCACATTTCTCGCTCTTTCCCTTCCATCTCCTTTCATGATTGCCCTGAAATACTTTTTAGTAGAAATATACTTAGCAACTAGAGCTCTCATATATTACAGATGTAATGCAAAATGGAAAACAGAGGCAATGTCTTACAAACTCAAAACTACACTGGGGAATTCAAAAAGTTCTTAGAAAGATGGAGCTGAAGTACAAATTTATTTTGATGCAAAAACATGTTTGAAATTCACGTATAACTCTTTTTTAAAGAATTATTTCATTTAAATTTATTTATTTATTTTTAATTTGACCAGAGAGGGACAGAGCGAGCGAGCGAGAGAGAGAGAGAGAGAGAGAGAGGAAAAGTGAGAAAGCAAGCTGCCAGGTTCGAGATTTGATCCATGGTTGACCATGTGGGAGTCCAGCTTCCTTAACCACTACACCACCTACCAACCCCTGTGTAACTCTTTTTATAAGACTCATTTTCCATACACTTTTTGAAACCACCAGTCATTTCCTTATGACCAGTCTATATTAGAGTTTCTATCCTAGGGAAATAAAAACTTACGATGACACAGAAACCTGTACATAAATGTTTATTAACAATTCTATTAATAACTGCCAAAAACTGGAAAAATAAGTCAAATGTCCTTCACTAAATGAATGAATGATCGAATGAACAAATTATGGTATATCTATACAATGTAATAGCATTCATCAATCAAAAGGAATAAACTACTTAAACACTTAAAAATAGAGATAAATCTGTAGCATTCACTAACACTACTAAAAGCCACATGCAAAATTACATCTTGCATAATTTAATTTATCTAAAATCCTAGAAAAGGCAAAGCTATAGCCATAGAAAGCAGATAAGCACTTGCCACCAGGAGGTGGGGTAAGGGCACAAGGAAACATCTGGGGCTGATAAAAATGTCTACAGGGTAACTGTGGTGGGGATTATACTATCTTATGCATTTGTCAAATTACACATTTAAAATTAGTGAATCTTATTAAAGGTAATCTATACCTTATAAAGCTAATCAAAAATGGAAGAATTTGAGATTCAATGTGCGTTCCTATAAGGAAGAAGAGGAAGGGCTTCCAGGTCTATTGAATCAGATGGTGGTCAACATCATCATCATCATCATCATTACCAAATATAACAAGAAAAGAAACAGCTGTACAAATACCAAAGACTAGCGGAGGGGTAGTCTGTGCTCTACAACAATCTGATTAAACTCATTACTTAGAGAGAGCACATTCTAAACATGTTTTCAATGTCCTGAGGCTTTAGAATCTGAAATGAGTTCTATATAGATGCCATAAACATCTTGTAATTAAAGAGATGCTAAACGTCAGTTGCATTAATGCTGAAAAAATATAAATGCAACATCAATGTCTAAAGCCATTGAGAACTAGTGTCTCTTAAGTCAGTTAAGAGTAAAATTTCAATCTCAATGGATCTAAGTTCTGCATGTCCTTGATTATAGGAAGTTACTTTATGTAGAATCCTTCTAAAATATTTCTGGGAATCCTTATGTCTGTGTGCATCTTGACCTGGTCAATCCCCAAATGCAGACTGTCTGGCACAGACCCACACTACCTTCCACAGATGGGCCAAACTGAGGCTTTGGGTCTCTCTTCCATAGCCATCCAATATCATTTATTAGGGGGACTTGCCCCACCCCATCTTGATGATACTGGACAAGCTTTGATATGCTCTGAGGTTGGAGTTTCACTGTATCTCTTACAAATGAGTAAGAAAATGATTCCTACATTCCAGTCACTTTGAGGATTCCCGAGAATTACTTGAGCCCCAAAGAATTAGTGTCCTGGCAAAGTAGCCCTTTCAATTCCTACTGCTTCTTCTCATCCAGACCCATATAGGCCAGTCTGTGATCATCTTCAGTCCTAGCTGCCACATGATGTCATGAACTACAACTTCATCTCAGTTGTGCTGGCCCTCTATTTTGCCTTATGGCTCTTGTTCATCAAGGGCCTCCCATTATATTCTGCTCTGTAATCTGGCTCCCTCCAGGGCTACCCCAGTTCACCTTCTCTCTGTATGTCTCTGAATCTTAATTATTGTCAGAGCTTATCCTGAGTCTCTCTGGCCTCTGTGAAAATCAATGGGAATAAATAGATGGCTAAAATGCACATGCCAGGAGCACTGACTTCCGACTCTTGCTCAGCCTGAACTCCTCTTACATCAAGAAGACTCTTTTCCAGAGACAACTGTGTTGCATCAGTGCTATCAAAATATAAGACCCATGGAAATATGAGCGAGATAAAACACAAAACAAACAATGATCTTTAATGGGGGAGGTCAGGGAGCTCGCTGTCTCAGAAGAATGTGACCCAGCCTGGCTGATTGTCCATCTATTTATTGAGGAAGAAGGCACCAGAGCAGCAGTAAGCATTTTCTAAAGTTTTTTGCATCCGTTCCGATAGCAGTAGGACTGTGAGACTTGTTCAGGGAACAGGTGGAATTCTTGATCTGGCTGATGTGGTCACATCTTCCTGTTTTCAGGACAGAGTGAGCACAGTGTTCTCTGTTTTCTCTCTCTGATATGTACACATTAACCATTTCAAGGTCTGAGTGCTCTATCATCCAGTTGGGTTTTGTTTTGTTTTGCTTTGCTTTGTTTTGTTTTGTTTTTGTTTTGTTTTGATCATGCAGTGAAATTTTTTGGAATTCTATTGACTATATTCTATTGGATGGTCAGAAAAGTCATGACATGGGAACCAGCAGTTAGCGTAATGGCTATGTCGCTGGACTCCCACGTAGTCGACCATGGTTCACATCCCGGACCCGGTGGCTTAAAACTCACGCCGGGCATGTGTGCGTGCGTGCCCAAGATCCCGAGAGGAGAATGAAGGAGAAGGGATTGCGGCGTGACTATCCCCCCTGGGGGGTGATTTCTCGCTTTCTGTCTCTATGTCTCTCTCTCTCTCTGGCAAGCGCACGCACCCTATAGTAAAAACCTCTCAAAAGAAAAAAAAAAGTTATGACATATTTTCTCTATGCAAAAATGCATCATGACTTTTCCAATGACCCAAAAGACAGCTGAAAAATCTGGTTCTGAAAAGGCCAGAACATGAACATCTCTGGGACTCCAAGGAGCATCAATGAATGGATAGTTATATTTCAAACAAGTATAGGAAATAACAGAATATTTATTACCTAGTATTATCAAATCATACGGCTCTTATTAAAATTGCTTAAATAATACATTATATATCTGATGAGCCCTCCTGTATGGTATATCAAATGTGGATGCAAATTCTTTGCAGCCATTAAGAGAAAGCTAATCAAAAATGGAAGAATTTGAGATTCAATGTGCGTTCCTATAAGGAAGAAGAGGAAGGGCTTCCAGGTCTATTGAATCAGATGGTGGTCAACATCATCATCATCATCATCATTACCAAATATAACAAGAAAAGAAACAGCTGTACAAATACCAAAGACTAGCGGAGGGGTAGTCTGTGCTCTACAACAATCTGATTAAACTCATTACTTAGAGAGAGCACATTCTAAACATGTTTTCAATGTCCTGAGGCTTTAGAATCTGAAATGAGTTCTATATAGATGCCATAAACATCTTGTAATTAAAGAGATGCTAAACGTCAGTTGCATTAATGCTGAAAAAATATAAATGCAACATCAATGTCTAAAGCCATTGAGAACTAGTGTCTCTTAAGTCAGTTAAGAGTAAAATTTCAATCTCAATGGATCTAAGTTCTGCATGTCCTTGATTATAGGAAGTTACTTTATGTAGAATCCTTCTAAAATATTTCTGGGAATCCTTATGTCTGTGTGCATCTTGACCTGGTCAATCCCCAAATGCAGACTGTCTGGCACAGACCCACACTACCTTCCACAGATGGGCCAAACTGAGGCTTTGGGTCTCTCTTCCATAGCCATCCAATATCATTTATTAGGGGGACTTGCCCCACCCCATCTTGATGATACTGGACAAGCTTTGATATGCTCTGAGGTTGGAGTTTCACTGTATCTCTTACAAATGAGTAAGAAAATGATTCCTACATTCCAGTCACTTTGAGGATTCCCGAGAATTACTTGAGCCCCAAAGAATTAGTGTCCTGGCAAAGTAGCCCTTTCAATTCCTACTGCTTCTTCTCATCCAGACCCATATAGGCCAGTCTGTGATCATCTTCAGTCCTAGCTGCCACATGATGTCATGAACTACAACTTCATCTCAGTTGTGCTGGCCCTCTATTTTGCCTTATGGCTCTTGTTCATCAAGGGCCTCCCATTATATTCTGCTCTGTAATCTGGCTCCCTCCAGGGCTACCCCAGTTCACCTTCTCTCTGTATGTCTCTGAATCTTAATTATTGTCAGAGCTTATCCTGAGTCTCTCTGGCCTCTGTGAAAATCAATGGGAATAAATAGATGGCTAAAATGCACATGCCAGGAGCACTGACTTCCGACTCTTGCTCAGCCTGAACTCCTCTTACATCAAGAAGACTCTTTTCCAGAGACAACTGTGTTGCATCAGTGCTATCAAAATATAAGACCCATGGAAATATGAGCGAGATAAAACACAAAACAAACAATGATCTTTAATGGGGGAGGTCAGGGAGCTCGCTGTCTCAGAAGAATGTGACCCAGCCTGGCTGATTGTCCATCTATTTATTGAGGAAGAAGGCACCAGAGCAGCAGTAAGCATTTTCTAAAGTTTTTTGCATCCGTTCCGATAGCAGTAGGACTGTGAGACTTGTTCAGGGAACAGGTGGAATTCTTGATCTGGCTGATGTGGTCACATCTTCCTGTTTTCAGGACAGAGTGAGCACAGTGTTCTCTGTTTTCTCTCTCTGATATGTACACATTAACCATTTCAAGGTCTGAGTGCTCTATCATCCAGTTGGGTTTTGTTTTGTTTTGCTTTGCTTTGTTTTGTTTTGTTTTTGTTTTGTTTTGATCATGCAGTGAAATTTTTTGGAATTCTATTGACTATATTCTATTGGATGGTCAGAAAAGTCATGACATGGGAACCAGCAGTTAGCGTAATGGCTATGTCGCTGGACTCCCACGTAGTCGACCATGGTTCACATCCCGGACCCGGTGGCTTAAAACTCACGCCGGGCATGTGTGCGTGCGTGCCCAAGATCCCGAGAGGAGAATGAAGGAGAAGGGATTGCGGCGTGACTATCCCCTCTGGGGGGTGATTTCTCGCTTTCTGTCTCTATGTCTCTCTCTCTCTCTGGCAAGCGCACGCACCCTATAGTAAAAACCTCTCAAAAGAAAAAAAAAAGTTATGACATATTTTCTCTATGCAAAAATGCATCATGACTTTTCCAATGACCCAAAAGACAGCTGAAAAATCTGGTTCTGAAAAGGCCAGAACATGAACATCTCTGGGACTCCAAGGAGCATCAATGAATGGATAGTTATATTTCAAACAAGTATAGGAAATAACAGAATATTTATTACCTAGTATTATCAAATCATACGGCTCTTATTAAAATTGCTTAAATAATACATTATATATCTGATGAGACCTCCTGTATGGTATATCAAATGTGGATGCAAATTCTTTGCAGCCATTAAGAGTATTTCTCATCCTTTGACTCTTGGCTAGCCCTTTAAGTTTGGACAACAGGATGTGGTAGAATGACAACATATGACTCCTAGACTTCTTAAGAGAGAAGTCTCACAGTTTCCTCTCTCGCCCTCTTAGAAGGCTGCCACTTTGTGAACAACTTGAGTCTGGCCTTCTTGATGATGGGAAAGTTCATGAAGAGAGACATGGGAGGAAAGGAGAGGCCCAGTCATCAAAGCCGAGGCCCCAGACTTGTGAATGAGAGGATATCTGGAAGCAACAAGTTCCAGCTGACAAACCAACTGGCCATGCCAGTGAGCACCATGTGGAGCAGAGATGAGTCATCCCAGCTGAGCCCTGCCTAACGGCCAACCGACAGGATGAAGGAAGAGCAAGTAAACAGCCATGGCTTTATAGCCCCTGGGTTTGGAGTGGTCTGTTATGCAACAATAAACTATGGAGACTCCCTGCAAACTCTCCTCAAACCCACTCTCTTATGTTCCTCTCACCACAAAAGTATATAAGGTCTTTCATTCCAACCCTTGCTTTTGGAATTCTACAATATATTTGTATTTCCTTTTCAAACAGATAGTATTTTTGTAATGTTTTTAACCTTATATGAGTGGTATTAAATGCTCTTATTTTATGACTTCCTTTTCTGTACATTATTATACTGATTTTTACACCGGTTGGTTTCTCTTAGCTTTAGTTCCTTCAGTTTCATTTCTGTGTAGGATTCCATTGTCTAAAGAAAATACAATATATATTCCCTACCTTCCCCCCTCCTTCCTTCTCTCTCTCCTCCCTTCTTTCCTTTCCTTTTCCTCCCCCTCCCTTCCTTGCTTCCTTCCTTCCGCTCAGTCATGAATATAATGCCTTAGCACTCAGCATCTAGCTCATCCTTCTAGCATTCCTTCTTGCAATAGAGAGGTTTAAAAGCTAAAAACTATGTTTCCAGGCATCCCTTGGAGATAGAGATGAGGATGCAATTTAGGTCTGGACAATCAGGTGCACTTACCTGAGGTTTGGAAAATGGGATTGAAGTAGTGGCTGTGGTTTTTGCTTTCTCAACTGTTTCTGCTCTCAGGAGAAGTCTGGTTCTCTGTAGCAGTGATAGCCCAGTGTCTAAACACTGTCTCATAGGTATTGACAAGCAGGGCATGAGCCTTCATTTTGCTGGTACCATCGCTGCAGATGCAGCATGGTTCTGGGGGAACCGTGGCAGTAGCAACCTGGTCCTAGTAGTTTCCTGAACCTGTCAGTTTCCTGATCACAGAGCTAGAGCTAATCAAGAAAAGGCTGTGTTTCCCTTAGTGACCCAGAATGTGGGCTATTGTTCCATCTTGACTAACCATGTTCAATGCCATGGCACTCCACTCAAAATTCAGTGGGTGACTTGAGGCTTTGCCACTTTGAGTTGAGTGTGGCTGCATCAAATGCAGGTATGGTTGGGCTTAGGCCCTGGAAGCCCTGGTCTCGTCTTTGCTCCATTTATGTTCACCCAAGGGCCCAAACTGACAGGTAACAGCTCTCCAGGAAGACAGGGCATGAGGACAAATACATTTGTTTTTTTGTTAATTAAAATACTTTCTAGGGCTAGTTCTAGAGCCTGGTGGTTAAGGCAGACAGAGTCTACGTGGCCTACCATAGTTTAAGTCCTAGACCTGGTGGCTTGGGAAACATGCTAGGCGCATGCACATTCATGCACGAAATCTTGAAAGGAGAAATAGAGGAGGAGAGATTGCATGACCATTCCTCATAACAGTACTTTCTCCTTTCCCTCGTTCTCTGTCCCTCTGTCTCTGGTGAGTACATGCACCCTCTAGCAAAACAAGAAAAGAAAAACATCTTTTAAAACTTTGAAACTATCTTGGGACTAGCAGTTAGTGTAATGACTATGTCGCTGAACTCCCATGTAGGCAACCGCGGTTCGAGTCCTGGACCCAGTGGCTTAAACTCATGCCAGGTGTGTGTGCGCACGTGCCCAAGATCCCAAGAGAAGAATGGAGGAGAAGGGATCGCGGCGTGGCCACCTCCCCTGGGGGGTGATTTCTTGCTTTCTATCTCTCTGTCTCTCTTTGTCTTTCTGGCGAGCGCACGCGCCCTGTAACAAAAACCTCTCCAAAAAAAAAAAGAAACAAAAACAAAAAAAACTTTGAAACAGTCAGTCTTAAACAAATAGAAAAATTGTAGGTACACACCTCAGAACATATTTCTTTGAACCATTTGACAGTAAGTTACCAAGTATACTCTCATTGTAACACCCACTCCCAACTTCAATGTGTACCAGGGAACATCAAAAAGTTCATGGAAAACAATGAATTAAAGTCCAAATCTAAAGTGCAGAAATATTTTGGAATCCATTAATAGTTTTTATAATGTATATTTTCCATGAAATTTTGGAAGACTCCGTTGTATTTCTACAATCAGGGATATTCTCCAAATAAATAGGATACAAGCATCAAAATCAAGAAATCAGCATTGATTCAAGCTCCACTCATGGTTAGCCATTGTCTAGTAATATCCTTTAGAACCAGTGGATCCAGTTTAGATATACTTATATATATATATATATATATATATAAATTTTAGAGGTTTTTGTCTTAGGGTACATGTACTCCCTGGATAGATAATCAGAGACAGAGCCAGTGAGAGGGAAAGTGAGAAATCACCCCCCAGGGGGGAAGTGAGAAATAACCCCCAGGGGGGATGTCCACACAGCAATTTCTTCTCTTCCATTCTCCTCCTGGGATCTTGGGCATGCGCACACACACACCTGGCATGCGTTCAAGCCATCGGGTCTGGGACTTTAACTGCAGTCAGCCACCTGGGAGTCCAATGATGTAACAGCTACGCCATCTGCTGGCCCCTAGATATACTTTTGCATTTAGTTGGGTGTCTTTAGTCTCCTTTGGTCTGAAACAACAGTTCCTTAGTCTTTGCTTAACTTTCACAGCATGCTTGAAGATTACGGGCAGCAAATTTTTAGAATGTGTCTCAACTCATGTTTGTCTGATGTTTCCTGATGATTAGATCCCAGTTCAGCACCTCTCACATGTACATCACAGATGCAAAGACGTGTTCTTCTCTCAGCAGCCCATCAGGTGGCTCCAGGAGTTCGATTTGACCTGTTCTTGATGAGCGTTACTTGGATTGCTGATTACAGTGGTGTCGGTCAGCCTTCTCTTTGTTCCTTTGTAGTTAATAAACATTTTATGGGAGGTACTATCAAATTATGTAAATACCCTGTTCTTCATCAAACTTTCTACCAATTAATTTACCTACCTATGCATTTGTACAGATGCTTGATTTTCTTTTTTACTCAATGAGTGTAATCTTCTAATATCACCATGTCATTTTCGACTTGTCGTGTCTGCTTGCTTTGTTCAACAGATGCCAGTTTTATCTTATACATCTCTGTGTGCAGTCCTGGAATCAACCATTTCTCCTGGTTTCTTCTAGTAAAGAATGCTATTTAAAAACCAGCTTTGCTAGATGTGCTCATTTTTATTGAAGTGTTGCTGTTCCCAGGACTTTTCAGAGACAGGGAGTGTGTGTGTATGGAATTATATCACACACACACGTGCACACACTTACATCTATGTTTATTTATCTGTGTACTCACATATATATCAAAATCCACATCCTCATGTTCATATCTTCAATTCCACTAGCAAACCACAGAGCTCATTTTCTCCCTTTGCATATTTGCAAGTTCTCCAACAGCGATCCAGCTCCCCTCATGCTTAGTCTAGTTATTGTCCTATCAATCTTCCTGAATTTAAGAAAGTTTCCCTGCAATAGTTGTCTCACCTCATCATGGTTCCTTCTCAACCTCACCTCTGACACCCCTGCCAGGAAACCACACCATGTGGAAACCCCCTCTGACCTATCAAGCCCCATACCCATGCTGGGCTGGCTCTCCTCACCCCACTCTTCTTGTGCATGTACACCTTCCTCAGGATACTTGGACCCTGGTCTGGCAGCAGCCTGGGTGTAGATGCCCTCTTCATCCTGCCTGGACTCCACCTCCTGCTCCAGGGCCCTCCATCACTTCCCCTCACTTTGCTGGGTTCTTACAACTTGCAATGCCTGCCCTGAGCACCCCCTCACATGGTCACTGTCCTCTTGTTCCTCAGGTTGAGTGAAGGGGAAGAAGGGAATAGGGAGAGAGGGAAGGAGAAAGGAAACCAACTTTTTTTATAATATCATTCCCTTCCCTCTTCTCTAAAACTTCTATATGTACCTATTGTGTTCTATTCCTCTGTCTCACTTTCTCCCTTCAGATTACTGGTATCCTAAAACCATCCCTCAAACTTCACACTTCCCCTAAAGTTCTCACTGCAGATCCATGTCACCATCACATTTCTGCAGAAGAGCCACTCTGATGGCCTCACAGCAATCTAGTACCCCCTCTAAAACTTGCTGAACTTGTCCTCTCCAAAGGCCATGCCGACCTGCTGATTTCCACATGCGACAGCCTCCTTGTGGCATCTGCCCTCTCCATGATGTTGCAGACCACCATCTACATCCTGAGTCTGCCTGTGTTGTTCCCTGAAATCCTGCTCCCTCCTGAGCTCCTCCATTTTCCTCTGCCTCTTCTGCCAGCAGCTTCTCCTGTGCTCCCAGTGGTGGGAGTTCCCCAGGGATCTGTCACTGGGCTTTTCTTGTAGTCTCTATTTGTCCTCTGCAAAACTGTATTTTGTCAGTTCCTTAATTTCTAGGTGGATGACTCCCAAATTGACACTACAACTTTGACCTCTCTCCTCCACTATAGGATCTTTCTCCATGGTTACCATGAACTGTTTCTCTTTCCCCTCAAGTACCACAAAATTTTATTCAGTGCCTCAAATTGCCAGGCTTGTGCTTATCAATACGCAAATGAGCAAAGCTTAATCTGTATAAAAAGAGTTTATCCAAGAGGACAACCATAATTATCTTCAAAATCTATCTGTCCTTCACCTCCAATCTCTAACACATCTTTCTTATCACTATAATAATTAGCTTTCCGAAGTGCTGTTCGGATCACATTACTTCCTTACCCAGAAGCTTCCATGTCTTCCCATCATCTGTGGTAAAAAGTTACAGCTCTTCCTGCAAGGTCTTCTCTTGTCACTCTTTGCCCTTCCTCTTTGTTGCCAACCAGAGTTCTCATCACCCAAACAAGATGTTTATTTTATGCCTCTGAGCTATTGTTCATACTGTTCCCTCATAGAGGAATATTTTTCTTCTGTTTCTCACCTATTAAAATTTTACTCCCTTTTTTAAGGCTAACTCAATTGCTTTCCTGCTTCTATCAGAAGAACACCTGAGAATTCCTAGGTCTTCACATTTTTTCTATATTCCTGTTTGGTAAATATTTTAGTTTATTTTTAACCACGGTTAGCAGTAGATATACTTCTCTGACTGACTGGAAAGCAAGGACTGGGTCTTATTTAAGATAATTTCTTTCAACAACAGTCATTCTCAAACATGTTTGGTTCATGGTTCCCTTAACAGATTAGCAACTTTTTTCATTGTGAACATGGGCCAAAGAAATACCTGATAATTTCATGACTAGTGAGGTCCCCAAAACAATGAATATTTATGTCCTTGCTTATTTTACAATTCTTTCATTCATTTCTCTTCCTTTATAAAGATTCCCCTCCTCACTAGAAACGCTGAGAATTTTGATGTCACTTCCAAAATGAACAAAATGGTTTCTGTTTTCTTTTGTTTAGTAGAAGATATTAATTTTTCTAATAACCAGCTTTAAACAAAAATTTCATTGGAAAATAGCAATTTTCAAAATATGAAGAAACTTCAAAAAGTTTGTGAAAAATATTAAGTACAAGTTTATTTTAGTGCAAAAAATTTTCAAAGTTTAACTTATCTTCTCCACTTGGGATCCTGACTAAATTGATGACACTCAATAATCTTTTTTTATTTGAGGGGAGATTGAAAACCTAAATATATATATATATAGATATATATAGATATATATATATAAAGCCAAATGCTGAAGCTGTTACTATAGGATCTCAAACTCCTAGATTTAAAACAAACAGAAAACCAACCTTATAATTTATTGGGTTATTACAAAAAAAAATTCTAGTGTTTGTCATTGTGTAGACCTAACATTTTCATTAAATAGAACTGGATTCTGCTTTGTACTCTTTTATGTTTACTTCAACTATGCTAGTTTTATCTTTCTAAGAAGAGAGGGAATTCTATCTTATTTGTCCTTTGCATTCCCCAGTCATCCTCTACAGGTAGGCCTATAATTGATTATCAATAAATCCATTTTGGTTGGATGAGTGAATACTTCATTTCTTCCATATTTGTGACGTAACATGGCCCAATACCATCATATGCAATCACTGAGTGCGACTTTTCAAGGGGAGAGCCTGGATTGATTGTGTCTCCTACTCAGGCAGAGGCTTTGCTGGTATTTCATTTTCATTTCTGCAGCTGGAATTTTCTGAAGCCAAAAGAGTATTTAAAGTGAATTAACCTGTCACCTGATCCTTTCAATAATTCAAATATTGGCTTAGTTCTTGCTTTGTTATAAAGATACTTAAATATTGGATGAAGATAGATCTAAATGGCAGAAAGCATCCCAAAATGTTTGTATACATTTTGAGTAATGTTCAGTATTAACTTAGGGTTTTGTTACTTTATATGATTATATATAAGTAGAAAAAAGTAGAGAAAGATTTGAAATCCAGACTATTCAAGTCAACAATACTTACCATGTAGCTAATATTTTATGCTGGCTCCATTAGGAGGATGCCGCCCCCCTGCAGTTCAGGTAGTAATGTGCCAATCACACATTTTGTTCTTGTGTATCATTATGAATGTATTCAGCAAATGTGAAATTAAACTGCCTGAAAGCCAAATAAATTGCAAATTTGTGATGACTATAGTCAACCCCTACTCCAAATGAAGTGATGCCAACAAAGCACATAACAGAATGTCTGGCGCATAGTAGGTGCTCAGCAAACATTAATTATTTTCTCCTAAGGGTTGAGAATAAGATTAACTAATCAATTATAATGGGATGAAGTGGATGGGAAATTCATAACAGAAACTTTCATTTAACTAGGAAGACCCAAATTGTTATTGTGCCATAACTGAATTTATCAGATAGCTGGGTACATTTGTTTTGTTTTGCTTTGTTTTTAGACAGGTCTTACTATATCACCATCCTTCTGCCTCAACCTCCTGAGTAGCTAGGACAACAGGCTGAAGCCAACAAGGCTGATTTTCAGTGTGGGCCTGGAATCAACCTGGATCTCCCACATGGTCCTAACCTGCTAAATACAAGCGTCAACTATCAGGATGAGCCATCCAATAGCTGTTTAATTCATTACTTTACTTCCTCTATATGAGCACAGAATAACTATATAACATGAAAGAAATAAAATGAAATTGAAAGACAGAACATCTTAATATATAAAATATTGAAACTATTGTGAAAATTGCAAGGCACATTAAACAGAAAGAATAACACTAAACGAAGAAACAAAACTTGTTATAAATGACCTGCCTCTGATGAGATCTGAAGCTCCTATGCTAAGCAAAATGCAGTAGCTTCACAATAAATACACATAGTTTGACAGCTATTGTATTATACCTAATATGTCTAGTGACCATTCTGGTAATTTATAATTTTAAAGAAATTAGGATGGACCAAAATTCTGAAAGAAAATAGGGTTGCACAGCATTTTGCTAGATGGCTAGGCCTATGATCCACGAAGAATCTTCCATTCTCTGCCTTTTGAGAGGATAGCTCATGGGATCAGGGACCTAGCAGGGGCCTGCAATAGCTGAGAAACTCGACCTCAGGAGTCCATGTTCCAGAGCTATTCCACTCTGCCAGGAAATTGTCCAGCTGGATGGAGACAGGGAGTTGTTCTGCCAGTGATGCCAGCAATGACTGCCTCTGACATCTCCACCTGCCCAAGAGCCAACCTCTCACAACGGAGAACCTTGGTAAACACCAGTGGGGAGGTGGAGTTATGTTTCACCCACAGAGTCGCCTTTGAAATGGTGAAGACACATTTGATTGCTATTGGAGTCGAAGTTACAAAAGCACAACTGGTGGTCGGTAAGACTGTAGATGTTGTATGTTTAGATTCATTGAAGTCATAAGGAATTGGCTCTACAGTCTCATGACATTTTATTGGTCAATTCTGCTCAGACTGGTTTGGATCTGATTGTAACCTTTGTGTAGGCTGAAAACTGGCTGGAACATATTAAAACAGAGTTTCCTGATCCCATGGAAATCAACCCAGTCAGAGAATGGCCAAGCAGGCTGCCTCCTGGTAAATGTTAGGTCTATGTGGCTTCCCTTCTAAACCCATAGCTTCTGAAAGCAGCACGTAATAACTCGCAGTGTGGGCTCAACTGACTCTGGCTGAGTCACTTAGACAATTCCCTGCCTGATAGAGCTCCTAACTACCACTGTTATCTGTCAACATTGGCTGTGACCAGAAACCATTTCTGTTCTCACACGTAGAATCTACACATTGAGCTCTCCAGGCTCAAGGTCTGAGAGGAAATGCTTTCCTTGTTATCTGCCAGGCACTGTATTAGCTGGGACAAGAGCAATTCTTACACATTCTCTCATTCTATTCTCTCAACAACTCTAGGTGTTATCATTGTTCTATCAGTTTACACATGGGGAAACAGGTTCAGAAAAGTTCAAAAATATGTCCAAGTCCGTGGCAGAACAGGCTGCCTCAATCCAGGGCCCAAGTTGTTCATAGGTTTTAATGCTTTGTTGCCTATGCAGGATGGAAAGATGAATCTGGGTGCTTTCTCTGTTCTAAATGGAGAAAAGGGGGTAATTGCTGTTATCTCTCTGAAGAACTGGGTTGGAATGTGCCTATGGGGAGAGGATATGCTCCCACTAATTTGGGAATGGGCTTGGCTAATGGTGGCTAATACTGCCAGAATCCTGAAGCTCCCTTGACAGGATCTCACTATGCCAAGATATTCACTTTCCCAGCCTTCTAGCCAGTCGGGAAACCATCAGACATACCCTCAGCATGTTCTGGTTTACCCAGGATCCAAACCCATGGTCTTCCTTTATGGTTCCAGCATCTCTGTGTCACCATGGCTGGGTCTAAAGTTTATCTTTTGGGTCTATCTTATCTTTTTCTTCATTTTTAATAAACTTTAATTTTAGAGCAGCTTTAGATTTGTATAATAATTGAAAAATTGTACAGAGAGTTCTCATATACAATCTCAAACTCAGTTTTCCCTCTCTCTAACATTATACAACATAACATAACACAGTCCATGGAAAATGTATATTATGAAAACACATGCATGAATTTCCATTTTATTTTAGCACCAAATAAACTCATATTTTATTTCCATTTTTTTCCACTTCTTGAATTCACCTCATATTAGTGCAGTACATTAGTCACAATTGACAAACCAATATGTTTAGATTTCCTTAGTTTTTAACCTAATGTACTTTTTCTGTTATATGATTAAACATTATGTTTAATTGTCATGTCTTCTTCGGCTTCTCTTGGCTATGACAGTCTCTCTGACTTTCTCTGTTTGTTTTTTTTTTTTTTTTTGCTTTTTAAAAAGTTTATCTTTAGATCTCTTCCATAATGAGAGACACAGAGAGATAGACTGTGCCCCAAACAGGGTCTTCACACCAAGATCCACCACCAGCCTCAATGAGCCTTAGATCATGGACATATGTGCATGTCCGGGATGTGGAGGTATGCCCCAGACATGAACACAGAGCTTTCCCAAGTGGGTGAACCTCACAACACATTGCATTACCTCTGCCACCACCATTTGGTCCCCAAAACCTTCCTAGTTTTTGATGACGTTGACAGTTTTGAGGAGTACTTGTCAGGTGCTTTGTAGGATATTCCTCCAGTGGGGTTTGCTTTTCCCATTAGGCTAGCATTTGGAGTGTTTGGGAGAAGGACCCCAGAGGTAAAGTGCCATTCTTATCACACTACATACTAGTGACATATGTGCCTTATCACTCATCAGTTCCACTGCTAATGGTAACTTCATCACCCGGCTGAGGTAGTATTTGCCAGATTTCTTTACTATAAAGTTACTCTCCACCATCCTCCCCCCAACCAGACTGCACACTTTGGAAGGAATTCCCTATGCACAGCCACACATAAGGAGAAGAGAGGTATGCTTTATCTCCTTGGGGTAAAATATCTACATTAACTTATGTAGAATTCTACTGCACGGGAGATTTGTCTCTTCTCCATTTATGTATGTATTCAGTCATTTACTTACATCAATATGAATCTGCAGGTATTTACTTTATGCTTTGAGTTACAATCCAATACTACTGTATTTATTTTGTTCAGATTAGTCACTGAGAGCTCTTTCAAGTTAGTTCACGTGTCTCTTTGATATACCTCCATCATTATATTGTTGTGGATGCACATTTGGTTTTTTAGCATATCCTTACTTTCTGATACTACAAGATGCTCCAGGTTCTTCTTGTATATGCCCAATCCTAGAGCCAGCTGTTTGCCCCCCAAAAATGCCATTTTGCTTCTTTTGGGAAAGGAAATCCAAAGAATCTTGTGGGTAAAAGTAAATCATGAATAGGCAGAATAATATGAAACAGTCTGATTAGATTTGGATTTTTAGAATGATCATGACTGGCAGGATAAGGTTGAGGCTAAAGGTAGAGAGTAAGACCATACAGAGGAGGCTACTGCAGAAGCTTATGCAAAAAGATGATGTCTTAAACTACAAGAGTGAAGGACAGGCACTTGGGAGAAGGTTAGGTTACATTCGCAATAGGGTGCTGGGTAATCTAAGCTCTGAGATGCATTCTGCCCTGGCTCAAAGCGCACAGAAACTTTCTGGATGGAGGAAAAGGATAGTAACAGGAACAGACAGTATTTATTAGTTATATTCTGGGCACTGATCTAAATACTTAACATATAGCAACTCATGTATTCCCCACATCAACTCTTTGTGCTAAGTACTGGTATGGTTTTAATTTTACAGATGAGGAAATTAAGTATGGAGAGGATAAATAAGTGGTCCATAGTTTCACAGTCAGTAAGCAACAGACAAAGAAACAAGCTCAGGAGGGCTGACAGTGTGTGCATGTGTGCGAGAAAATACAGCATGGTCTCTAACTCTGCTTATGGTGTAACTTCTTACTATGGTGCCTATGCTGCAGCACTGAGTGACTCACTTTACTTTAGACCATCCCCTGCTTCAAACTCTCAGCATCCAGGTGTATGCCCAGGTCCTGCCCATCCCATGTCTGCCATAGCTCTGCTTTCTCCTTATCTGTGGGTCTACCAGTTCATAGTTCTTGCCTACCCACACCTCCATCACCAGAAGCCACATGGACAGCTTCCTCTCCCTCCTGCTGTTAATGGGGTCAGCCCAGGGAATGTGCTGGCCAGCCCAATCCTCCAGACTGCTCTGCTCTGACTCATGCTAATTTCGTTTCCAGAATTTTTCTTTTTTAATTCACAGTACTATTAGAGCTTCATACTCTTTTTTTGCTCCAGAAAGAGTAGGAGGTGAATTAGGGATGATTAGCAGCCAGATTTCTTCCACCACTCCTTTCAGGCCCATCTGGAGTTTTCTATTTGACTCTCTTCTGATGGACCTGAGTCATTCTGCCCCCAAATAGAGAATTTAAATATTCTGCATTATTTGTCTGATGTTTGAAGTTTTAAACTCCATCTCGCATACATTAATATCTCCCATAGAGATATTGCTTGCTTGGTTTGGAAAAGCATCTTCACTAGATGGAACCTAGGGAAACCATTGCCATAATTAGTGTAAGGAGATACCAGATAATCCTTTGTGAATTTTTTTTAAAAAGATGCTAAAAGCTCTGTCTCCATTTTTTCCAAAGATTCCAAAAATATTATGCAGTTAGTTTATGTGATATAATATTCACTGAATACTTACTTTTTCTTTCTATAGTGTGCATGTACTTACTGGAGAGAGACTGAGAAAGAGAGAAAGTAAGAAACAAACCCCCAGGGAGATGGTAACACTGAAATCCCTTCTCCTCTTTTTTTCCTATCAGAATTTTGGATATGCATGCACACACATCTGGCATATTTTTTTAAGCCACCAGGTCTGGGACTTGAATCGCACAACCATGTAGGATGTAGCCACCATAATCACAATGCTGCTGGCTGACCCAAAACTCGCTGTTTTCTTCATCATATCTAGTCTTTTCCGATGCCTTGTATTGATATTTTCCAAGCTGGAAGCAAAGATTCCTCTTGGGTCTTTCTCTGGCCTGTCTATGCTTTGGAAGGGCAGATCTAGATCAAAGACTATGGATGAGGGTGGGAAGGAAGGAAAAGTACAATAGTCTTGTTTTACAGTCTTTTTTCACATGAGTGCTCCTTGTCAGTCCCCAACATGTTGATCACTCTCTGGGACAATGTTCCCCATCATGCTCTTGTAACTCATTTTCAGAAATTGGTTTGCAAGTAACTTGTACCAAATAAATATCAAAGTTGGAAAATCATTTCATTTTAATACATGAACGTGGCTTCAAAGTTCAACCTAAAATGAGGTAACTCCCATTCTCTTAAATGACAATCTGCTTTCCTGAGTGGGAGGGGAAGTGGAGGAGTTTCAGTGTGTTCATCAATTGCACCAAACCCACCATGGGAAATTGTCTTGTGCCTCCTCCAGGGAAAAATGATTGAAAACTACAGTTCAGGGTGTCTTTTCCACAAGGGACATCTATTTACTCCTCCAAGACAAAGCTTTCTGGTGGCCGCAGTGGTTCATGCTTACAGCTATGAGGCAGGGTAAGTCCTGACTCCAAGCAGAGGCTCTCATTTGCTTGTTGTCTTTTCTATAGGTAGAAGGTCTGTTAGTGGCTTCTGATACTTTCTGGTGGGGGCCTAAGCACCCATGATAATCCCCACTGTAATCCCCCCAGGTTACTGTGAAGATCAGCTGTGCAATGAGTGGACATCTTCTGGACCTGCCTTCCTGATAGACATCCACAATAACTGGGAGGGGGCTTGGTCTGGGGTGTAGCCAGTAACACATTCATCTCCTTTATATGAGTGGAAAAGCAGAGAGGAGGGAAGAGCTCAGTTTTCTAATTGGAGAAAATGGATCAGGGTCGGAGCTGCCTGCAGGGACTAGAGATGGTCTTTTAAAGGCCTTTGCTTTTAGCGGTGAAGAGGAGAGTAGATGAGAGGGTTGTGTTTGTTGCTTATTTTCTTTGCTTTGCTTTTTGAAGAGGAACCACACCACCTGTTCCTTCTCTTCTCCCACCCATCAGACGAGCTCAGATGGATGTTTCCACACAGGTCTTTTCCACACAGACAATCAGTATCAAGGAGAGCCTGGAAAGGCTGAAGCAGGTCCCTCACAGTAGCCCTGGGGTGCTTTGGGCCCTCAATCAAGCCTCCTGCTCTTCAGTCAGTAAGCCTCTATGTTAGGTCAATGTGTTCACCAGGAAGGCTGAAACAAGAGACTGAGGTTGAGAGAAGATAGAAGGAGCATATTTTGGCAAATGCTTTGCCTCTATCCTGCCTTTCTGCTGGTAGCCACAGGAGACTCGCAGTCAAGCAAATTCTGTCATTAGTTCCTGTCTCTGTTTCAGACATCAATACTAGGTGGTTCTCCCTGCACACCTCGTGCACTGCAGGCACGCTGTCAGCTGTGCTCTACGCTCCCTGAGAGCGAGCCATCAGAGGGCTCCCCTAGGGCTTGGGAAGGGATAGGAGGCCAGCTCTTCTGTCTTGCTTGCCTTCATTTTTAAAGCACATTTTCAAACAGTTTGAAAGGCTTCCGGCTGCTGCTGGGTTCTGTATCTGGCTGGTTGCATCTGATCTACTAGATAAACGTTGCCTCAAGCAGGAATCGAGTTGTGTGTTCAGAAACATAAAGCTGTTGCTTAACAAGATCAAGGGGTGGCAGGGCCAGCCTTAGCAGGAGAGAGCCCTGAGGAAGGGGCATATGTGTGGTGTGATTTCAAGTCCCAGACAGGACTTGAAATTTCCATCCCCTTAGCTGAGGGTGATGACATTCTGGTGTCCTGAAGGTAGCTTACACAGTAATATGGATGAAGTAATAATGATAATAAGAATGTAATAGCATTTTAAGGCTTATCAGGTGCTCTCACATCATTGCTTTTGTGGGATGGTCCCTACTGAGTCAAGCTTCAGCTGAAATTGTGTGGGTGGTTCTAGAAAAACCTCACCCCTCTTGTCCTACTCTTACAACTATTCCCCTGAGTGTTTTACATGATAAGAAAAACCCTATCAGGAGGAAGTAGTATTTGATATCAAGGTCTCTGGGAGGAAGGGTAGAGGATGTAGAAGAGATTGAGATGCAGAAACTGTGATCTGTCCTCAGCCTAGCCCCACACACCAGCCTTTGAGCCACTGATGGAGAAGATGGGCTACAGGAAGTTGCTAAAAGAACTATTTTTCTTAGAGCCTGGGACTGAGGACCATCCAAATGACTTTCTAGGGCACAGGAAAGTGAAGGAGGGGGGCGTTTGACCCATTTGTTCATAGAACGTGGCACCACTACAGTGATCCAGGGAGAGGTAAAGGAATTATAATATTCTTTGGCACCTAAAGAGTTTGGTGATGGAACCAGCATGGTGGTTAAGGTGCTGGACTCCCACATGGCTAACCATGGTTGAAGTCATAGACCCGGCAGCTTACTTCCTCACTTTCCCCCTCTTTCTCTGTGTCTCTCTCTGGTGAGCATATATGCCCTTTGGCAAATTAAAAAACAGTAATAATAATAATAAATAAAAATTTTAAAAATGAATAAACTTTCTTAGAAAAATTTTTTAAAAGCTTGGTAGTTTTAGCTGTCCAGGAAAGCAACCTTTCTCCAGGGAGAGTCTGGAAAGCCAGATCATGCCTTCCACCACCGGGCAGCTTGAAAATCATGTTCACGTACATTAGTCCAATTTTCACAGCTTACCTCTATTTAACTAATGAGAAAACCAACGGCCTGAAGTTCAGACTCTTGCAAGAGCACACAGTGGTGGATCCAGGATTCAGATTTGAGTCTTCCATGTATAGGTACAGCATTCTTTCTACTCATGCATGACACCTCACAGGTTTCTTTTTCTCCCTCTATCTCACAGCCCTATACTTTCTACATTCTCTCTTTTCATTTTATAAAGCTGGAAATGAAGGAAGTACTAAAAAAAAGGGAGGGGGAAACCTGCATGTCAAAAGATCCATGAGTCAATCTGAAAGACTTCCCAGTGGTCAAAACTGGAACAATTTTTGCAACAAATAAGTTCCTCAGAGGATTATGATATGAAGAATAACATAAAAATCTATAAGTACATAGGGATAATAATAAATGATTGAACAAATAAATGGGTGGAGAAGGAACAAATGTTACAAATGAATTCCAGATAATATATGTAGATACTCTCCTCCAGAAGGCAAAGCTTAACTTCTCTTCCCGTGAATGTGGTCTGGACTCAGTGGCCTGTTTTCAAAAAATAATGTATGGAGGGACTAGCAGATGGCATAACGGTTATGTCACTGGACTCCCACATAGTTGATGGTGGTTTGAGTCCCAGACATGGTGGCTTAAAACTCATGCGGGGTGCACGTACATGCATGCCCAAAATCCCAAGAGAAAAAAGGACAAGGGATTGTGACATGATCACCCCCTCCGGAGGGGTGACTTTTTGCTTTCTATCTCTCTGTCTCTCTCTGTCTCTCTGACAACATGCTCTAGAGCAAAAATCTCTTAAAAAAGGAAAGAAAGAAAGAGAGAGAGAGAGAGAGAAAGAAAAAGAAAGAAAGAAAGAAAGAAAGAAAGAAAGAAAGAAAGAAAGAAAGAAAGAAAGAAAGAAAGAAAGAAAGAAAGAAAGAAGAAGAAAGAAAGAAAGAAAAAAAGAAAAAGAGCATGGAAAGAAAAAAGAGGAAGTAGAGAAATCTAGTTAATACAAGCACTGATAAGTTGATAGCATGTGCCCTCTGATATGGTGTTACAAGCAGGCCACTTCACTTCTGTGGTATTCTTCCCAACATCCTCTAATCCTAGTTGAATCATGAGAAAACATCAAACAAACAGAAATTGAGGGACATTCTACAGAGGAGTAGAAATTGCCAAGGAGTAGTCTTTAAACTGACAGGTCATGAAAAAACAAGAAAAGAATGAGAAATTGTCACAGATCAGAGGAGACTAAAGAAACATGATGTCTAAATGTCATGTGGGCTCCTGCGTTGGATCCTAGAAAAGAAAAAGCGTGTTAGTGGGAAAAAGTGAAATCCAAATAAAGTTAGAACTTTAGTTAATAGTATTTTACCAATGTTAATTTCCTAGTTTTGACAAGTGAACTGTGGTTATGTAAGATGCTAACATGAGGGAAATCTGGGTGAAGAATGTACAGGAACACACTGTTCTACCTTTGAAACTTTTCTGTAAATCTAAAGTTAAATTTTTGTAAATGACTAGGAAGCCAGAGTACAAAGAGAACTGGATAATATGCATGCAGAATAAATAAGCAGAGAATAATGGAAAGTTAGATGAGAGAATTGGCATTGCACAAGTTTTACTTCTCTAGACAGTAGTCCAGATCATCTGAGTCATCTGGATTTTTGGATCCTTTGTCATAGGGTAGGCAAGCAAGGAATGATGGGGGAAGGAAGAGAGTGACTTCAGAGATTCTGCCCACCAGTTTGGTATTGGGAAATTTAAATCTGGATATTTGAGAATGTCTTAGAAGGCCAGTATGGATGATTTTTTTTGTTTTTTTTTTGTTTTGTTTTGTTTTGTTTTTTTAGTGAATGATACCTCTTTTTTACTTACCATTTCTTTCATGGTCTTAAGGCTTTTTATCAAAGAGTTCTCATCTGTTGAAGGAATTTTCTCTGAGCTTTTGCCAATAGTATAGAAAAATCTAGGAATCTTCCCATCCATCTTCAAAATATAATATCCACTGTAGATTTCTGTTGGGTCCAGGATTGGCTTTTCAAATATGTGGAGGAGGTAGCTTAAAAGATAATTCAAGTGATCTCCATACTAGGTTCATCTATTACTTTAAAATCCTGTTAGTAGTTCTTTTTCTTTTAATGTTAGTACACCTCTTGGCAGCTTCTGTATCTTTTCCTCTGTATGTGACAGTGTGAACAGGGTAGATATCATATATTGGATTCCATAGAAAATAGACGTAGAGCCTCTTAAATTTGCATGCAAAAGTTGTACAGGGGAAGTGCTCATGGGATTAATACCGTGAGGAGTGAAGGAAGCAGATTCAGCAGGGGAGATGTATAACTATGATTCAGTTACAGCAGAGGTCTTCCACAAACCTATAGGTAATGCTGGAGTAGAGATGATTCTCTATATCTGACTTGGTTAAGGGCAGAGAATGAGGCTCCATCCTACAGTTATTGAATATAGTCCAGGCAGAGGTGTAAACTTGAGTTGTCAATGGCCAGCACTCCATAGTTAGAAAAATAAGCATATTAATCCCAAAAGAGTCTCTCAGTGGCATATCATAGTGTCCCACACAATCCTAACACTGCACCACTTGAATTTTCTTCAAGATGACATTAGGTCATCTGGAAAAAGCCTCTCAGGATTTTTATCAGTTTCTCATCCTGGGAAAACTTACAATATTAATGTATTAAATAAACTATAGCTCCCACCATTGTAGTTGGTCTCAAACACATACCTGGTACCCTGTATCTCTTTCCTTTGCTACTTATTCTAGAATTTTTCTAGTCTATTATATTACTGATAGTGTTGATAGCTGAATTCTGAGACACTGATCTCCATTCCTGTCTTGGGCCATGGCTGCTGCATGGGTCCATTTACTGTGAAGACTGAAAATTGGAATATCAAGAGATACTCGAGTGGATCACTTGTGTGCCAAAGTGTTTCCTGTCCCCATGTGTAACCTCCCAAGATTTGGATCAATTACCACTGCCAGGATAATGACTCCTGTTCTTGACTGCTGGTTTAGTGGTGTAAGAGCTCAAAGTGACTGAGCAGCAGTGGTGTTTTACAGTTTAATAGAATTCTCAGTGTCTCAGTGGAAATAATCATTCCTTTTGCAACCACCTCCTTCAAATATGCAGAGCCTACAGTTGCAGGGACAGAAAGCAGAAATTCTTCAGACCACTGTGAATGATGCTACCATCACCTCTGGGTTCTTTGACATGTTCCTGGGGGCCAGGGGCTATCGTGTTATTGACTTGTGGTACATATTATATACTGGAAGATGACATCTCATCTTCTAACAGTTATCTTCTCTAAGGTTGTCAAAAAGGTTTTTACTTGTCAAAAGGTTGTTCCAAAAGCCCAGCAGCTTGGGGAAGGTGGGCAATATGATAAAACCAGTGAATCCAATGGCCATGTGCCTATTTCTATACCTTCATTTTAAGAAATTAGGTCCCATGATCTAATGTGATGTTATGTACAATCCTGTGTTGGTAGATCAAATGCCCTAAGGCAAACCCACACTCAGAATATGTGCTAGTTTTCACTGGGTACATAAGCATGTGTGCCAAAAATCCCTCACGGATGGAGGAATAGAGAAAGCATTGTGGTGTGACCATGACCCACTTGTGGATTTTCCTCACACTCTAGTGAGTACATGAACCCTCTGGCAAAAAAAAAAAAAAAAAAAAAAAAAAAAGGGGGGGAAAAAAAAAAAAAAAAAAAAAAAAAAAAAAAAAAAAAGAAAGAAAGAAAGAAAGAAAGAAAGAAAGAAAGAAAGAAAGAAAAAGAAAGAAAGAAAGAAAGAAAAGAGAAGAGCATGGAAAGAAAAAAGAGGAAGTAGAGAAATCTAGTTAATACAAGCACTGATAAGTTGATAGCATGTGCCCTCTGATATGGTGTTACAAGCAGGCCACTTCACTTCTGTGGTATTCTTCCCAACATCCTCTAATCCTAGTTGAATCATGAGAAAACATCAAACAAACAGAAATTGAGGGACATTCTACAGAGGAGTAGAAATTGCCAAGGAGTAGTCTTTAAACTGACAGGTCATGAAAAAACAAGAAAAGAATGAGAAATTGTCACAGATCAGAGGAGACTAAAGAAACATGATGTCTAAATGTCATGTGGGCTCCTGCGTTGGATCCTAGAAAAGAAAAAGCGTGTTAGTGGGAAAAAGTGAAATCCAAATAAAGTTAGAACTTTAGTTAATAGTATTTTACCAATGTTAATTTCCTAGTTTTGACAAGTGAACTGTGGTTATGTAAGATGCTAACATGAGGGAAATCTGGGTGAAGAATGTACAGGAACACACTGTTCTACCTTTGAAACTTTTCTGTAAATCTAAAGTTAAATTTTTGTAAATGACTAGGAAGCCAGAGTACAAAGAGAACTGGATAATATGCATGCAGAATAAATAAGCAGAGAATAATGGAAAGTTAGATGAGAGAATTGGCATTGCACAAGTTTTACTTCTCTAGACAGTAGTCCAGATCATCTGAGTCATCTGGATTTTTGGATCCTTTGTCATAGGGTAGGCAAGCAAGGAATGATGGGGGAAGGAAGAGAGTGACTTCAGAGATTCTGCCCACCAGTTTGGTATTGGGAAATTTAAATCTGGATATTTGAGAATGTCTTAGAAGGCCAGTATGGATGATTTTTTTTGTTTTTTTTTTGTTTTGTTTTGTTTTGTTTTTTTAGTGAATGATACCTCTTTTTTACTTACCATTTCTTTCATGGTCTTAAGGCTTTTTATCAAAGAGTTCTCATCTGTTGAAGGAATTTTCTCTGAGCTTTTGCCAATAGTATAGAAAAATCTAGGAATCTTCCCATCCATCTTCAAAATATAATATCCACTGTAGATTTCTGTTGGGTCCAGGATTGGCTTTTCAAATATGTGGAGGAGGTAGCTTAAAAGATAATTCAAGTGATCTCCATACTAGGTTCATCTATTACTTTAAAATCCTGTTAGTAGTTCTTTTTCTTTTAATGTTAGTACACCTCTTGGCAGCTTCTGTATCTTTTCCTCTGTATGTGACAGTGTGAACAGGGTAGATATCATATATTGGATTCCATAGAAAATAGACGTAGAGCCTCTTAAATTTGCATGCAAAAGTTGTACAGGGGAAGTGCTCATGGGATTAATACCGTGAGGAGTGAAGGAAGCAGATTCAGCAGGGGAGATGTATAACTATGATTCAGTTACAGCAGAGGTCTTCCACAAACCTATAGGTAATGCTGGAGTAGAGATGATTCTCTATATCTGACTTGGTTAAGGGCAGAGAATGAGGCTCCATCCTACAGTTATTGAATATAGTCCAGGCAGAGGTGTAAACTTGAGTTGTCAATGGCCAGCACTCCATAGTTAGAAAAATAAGCATATTAATCCCAAAAGAGTCTCTCAGTGGCATATCATAGTGTCCCACACAATCCTAACACTGCACCACTTGAATTTTCTTCAAGATGACATTAGGTCATCTGGAAAAAGCCTCTCAGGATTTTTATCAGTTTCTCATCCTGGGAAAACTTACAATATTAATGTATTAAATAAACTATAGCTCCCACCATTGTAGTTGGTCTCAAACACATACCTGGTACCCTGTATCTCTTTCCTTTGCTACTTATTCTAGAATTTTTCTAGTCTATTATATTACTGATAGTGTTGATAGCTGAATTCTGAGACACTGATCTCCATTCCTGTCTTGGGCCATGGCTGCTGCATGGGTCCATTTACTGTGAAGACTGAAAATTGGAATATCAAGAGATACTCGAGTGGATCACTTGTGTGCCAAAGTGTTTCCTGTCCCCATGTGTAACCTCCCAAGATTTGGATCAATTACCACTGCCAGGATAATGACTCCTGTTCTTGACTGCTGGTTTAGTGGTGTAAGAGCTCAAAGTGACTGAGCAGCAGTGGTGTTTTACAGTTTAATAGAATTCTCAGTGTCTCAGTGGAAATAATCATTCCTTTTGCAACCACCTCCTTCAAATATGCAGAGCCTACAGTTGCAGGGACAGAAAGCAGAAATTCTTCAGACCACTGTGAATGATGCTACCATCACCTCTGGGTTCTTTGACATGTTCCTGGGGGCCAGGGGCTATCGTGTTATTGACTTGTGGTACATATTATATACTGGAAGATGACATCTCATCTTCTAACAGTTATCTTCTCTAAGGTTGTCAAAAAGGTTTTTACTTGTCAAAAGGTTGTTCCAAAAGCCCAGCAGCTTGGGGAAGGTGGGCAATATGATAAAACCAGTGAATCCAATGGCCATGTGCCTATTTCTATACCTTCATTTTAAGAAATTAGGTCCCATGATCTAATGTGATGTTATGTACAATCCTGTGTTGGTAGATCAAATGCCCTAAGGCAAACCCACACTCAGAATATGTGCTAGTTTTCACTGGGTACATAAGCATGTGTGCCAAAAATCCCTCACGGATGGAGGAATAGAGAAAGCATTGTGGTGTGACCATGACCCACTTGTGGATTTTCCTCACACTCTAGTGAGTACATGAACCCTCTGGCAAAAAAAAAAAAAAAAAGCACAGGGACCAGTAGTTAGCATAATGGCTATGCCGTGGACTCCCATGTAGTCGACCGTGGTTCGAGTCCCAGACCTGGCAGCTTAAACTCACGATGGGCGTGTGTGTGTGCATGCCCAAGATCCCAAGAGGAGAATGGAGGAGAAGGGATTGCAGTGTGGCCATTCCCCCTGAGGGGTGATTTCTCGCTTTCTGTCTCTCTGTCTCTCTCTGTCTGTCTGGCGAGCACATGCACCCTATAGCAAAAACCTCTCCAAAAAAAAAAAAAAGAGAGAGAGAGAGAGAGAGAGAGAGAGAGAGAGAGAAAAGAAAAGAAAACCCACTTAAGAAAAAAAAGCACAAATAATGTGTGTTAGTTTCAATCATCTTGATTGAAGATAAATAATTGCCCCTTTTAAGTGAAAGGGGTCCAATCTAATCAACTGAAACCAAGCAGCTGATTGATTTCTTCATGGCATAGCATGTGGGGCTTATAGAATATGTCTTTAAATAATCACACTCTACTTTCATATGATAGTATGCCATTCCATATATAGTATAGAAATATGTCAGCAGTATGCTTTCATTTATGTTGCAACACACTCAATTTCCATATATGTAATAAACTGCACACTACATTGTTACTATATTTGTTTAAGCAGCCAATTTTATTCTCAAAAAAGTTTCAATAATAAAAAGGTCTATAAAAACCCTCACCAAAAAAAAAAAAAAGAGAGAGAGAGAGAGAGAGAGAGAGAGAGAGAGAGAAAAGAAAAGAAAACCCACTTAAGAAAAAAAAGCACAAATAATGTGTGTTAGTTTCAATCATCTTGATTGAAGATAAATAATTGCCCCTTTTAAGTGAAAGGGGTCCAATCTAATCAACTGAAACCAAGCAGCTGATTGATTTCTTCATGGCATAGCATGTGGGGCTTATAGAATATGTCTTTAAATAATCACACTCTACTTTCATATGATAGTATGCCATTCCATATATAGTATAGAAATATGTCAGCAGTATGCTTTCATTTATGTTGCAACACACTCAATTTCCATATATGTAATAAACTGCACACTACATTGTTACTATATTTGTTTAAGCAGCCAATTTTATTCTCAAAAAAGTTTCAATAATAAAAAGGTCTATATTTATCCATTCAAATATCATTCCCCAGGTCTTTCAATTTCAAATTGTCCTCTAATATCATTTTATGTTTTCCTTAAGAGTATTCTTGCATTTGTTGTAACATAGATCTGCTGGTAGTGTATTATTTCAGTTTTTGTATATCTAATAAAGTCTTATTTTGTCTTTATTTTTGAAAGTTAGTTTTTATGAGCTAAATTTTCAGTTTTAAACTTGGTTTTGTTGGTTTTCTTTTCAATAAGGTTAAAATATTGCTCCATTGTCTTCTTGCTTACATTGTTTCTGGTGAGAAATCTGCTGTCATGCCTACCTTTGTTCTTCCCTGCAAGTTTCTTTTCTCCATCTGTTTTTAAATGTTTCTCATTATTGCTTTTTTTTTTAGTTTATTTATTTATTTCTTCCATGAATGAGAAAGACAGAGAGAGAGAGAGAGAGAAAGAGAGAGAACCCTCTACAATGTCCTGACGTGATGATCTGTTCCCAGTCTTCAACCAATCCCAGATCAAGGTCAATCATGTACCCAACGTACCCAGGGAAATATCCAAACTTGAACTGGGACCCTTCACATGTAGGACTGCCTTGCAAAGCATTGCACTTACTGCTATGCCACTGTCTGGCCTACCTGTCTTTATCACTGGTTTTAAGCAATTTGATTGTGATGTTCCTCTGAGTAGTTTTCTTTGTTTGTTGTGCATGAGGCTTATCTTCTTATATCTGTGGGTTTATAGTGTTCATTCAATTTAGAAATATTTTGGCCATTATTTTTTTTTCTGTACCTCCCTCACTCCTTCAGAGACTCCAATGTTCTATTAACCCCATCCAGTCTATTTTTTAATCTCAGACACTTCAGAAATCCCATTTGTATTTTCTTTTTATCTTTCATGTATCTATTTCACATGGTCAAGTTTTCTTCTACCATTTTTTAGGCCTCATTAATTTATTTCTCCTCTCTCAATGATTTCCATCCTTTATTCCCTAATGTCCAGTGTTTTGAAATTTGTTTTTCATATATTTTTTTCTGAGTTTTTGTCTTTTTTCAAATGGAAAACTTTATCTGGTTCCTGTTAACCCCTCTTTGCAACAAGTTGAAATTCTCTCTAGATTCTCTTTAAAATCTCAATATTCAGGCCAGCCTCACTGGCACAGGGAGTAGCATGCTGAGCTCCAGTGCTAGAAGCCACATGGCCAGCTGAAGGTTTAGATCCCAATACAAACTGAAAACATAACATGGGCCCAAGATCCTGATGAGCTATAAGGCTAGAGAAAAGAGAATCACAGTGTGATGAGACCCTGTGGAGGGTGCCTGCCTCTCTTTCTCTGTCTCTCTCTTTTATGTACACATAAGCCCTGTCTTTCATGAATAACATAAATAACCTTTTTTTAAAAAAAAATCAATCTTTTCTAAAATATGTTTTATCATAAAAATGTGATTATATAAATTCCTGGTTCCTAGTGACAGATTTAATACTTATCCTCCTAATAGCTGTTATTCCTTCTTCCTTGTTAACAGAGCCTACATTTTGTTTTAATTTGAATTTTACAAGATTCAGGGAATGCAATAATTTGTTTCATGCTATGAAAAAAGGGTAGTTCTATTACTCCTCATTGTTAATTTGGTCAAGGTGTGGTCATGTGACCTATTCATCTGGGAATTTCTGGAAAATACTTTGTCCCAGATAAATTATGGAGCTAGAGATAGAACAAAAGCTTTTTTCTGTCCATATCCCTTATTCTATTCTTGGAAGATTTTAAGAGAGGATTAGATGCTTGTAACTGTATCAACCAGTTTGAATCAATGTAACAATCTAGAATAATATTGTCAAACACAGAAAGCAAGGACAGGGAGAATCACAAAGAGGCTGACTCCATATTGAATCATAGACCAGTTGTTGGGCTTATTTACCTCAAATTCCTGTTACTTGAGATAATATACATTCCAAATATTTAAGTCACAGTTTTTCAGGTTTTCTGTGACTTGTGACCAAATACAGCCTTAACTGATACTACTTTTACAATAGCTGAGTTTCTCAGATTTGTGTGATTCCTTCCTTCCAGAATAGGGAGCTGATATTATGGGAATAGAGGTTGCCATCACAGGAGATGAAGTCCCAATGGCAAATTACCTAATTCACTATTTTTTTTTAAAGAAGTGGCACTATATAGCCATGGTCATAGGCAGAGACTTCATGGCTTTGTCTTTTAATGTGAGAGTCATTTACTAAACACTAGCTATGCAGAAGTTGCACTGACAGAGAACATGATGAGACAAGATCCCTGTAAGGAGATCTGCATTGCTTCCTGAGCAGAATGCTAACTTCAAATGACACAATCCACAGGAAAAAAAAAAAGAAAAAGAAAGCCCAGCCAAAGCTACTTGAAATAATATGTATTAATACTGTTCCATTATAAATAATACATGCTATTAATATGGCTTTAAATAATGTATAATGCTAGATTTGCATAATAAATAATACATAAATATGTAATCATCCCGTGAAGTCATATGAAATTAGTAATCATGAAGAAAACTTAACCTATTAACATGCTATGAAACGAAAGGCTTGCGAGTGGCTCAGAGGACCTTAATCAGTGCTGCTGTGTAATACTGTAGCTGAGAGAAATATCAGCCTTATATAAAATATTTGATCTGTATATCTTATGACAGAAGAAGAGTAGGTGGTAACAGATTTTTCAGTGGATAGTCCACAAAGAGTTTCCTTTGGTCTGTAAAAATAATATTGCTTTTGTTGTTAATCTCCAATCCATCACTGATTGAAAGTTTATCAAAGAATTGTCACCTAAAGATGAAGCAACATAAATCATTGTCATTGACTCTTTCAAACCCTTCAATTTTTCCAGAGATTCACTTGTGTAATCTTATTTAATCGTTCTAGTAACCCTATGAGGTAGATGATGTTATCCCCACTTTCTAGTTCAGAGAGTAGTATGTGGGAGAGGTTAAATAGCTCACCCATGGTCACACAGCTAATCAGTGACAAGGTCAGGCGCACCACTCTTCTGAAGCCAAATTTTGTTTTCTCATTACAAAACACTACCCTGTCTCTAGCTTTGAATGTAACTCTTTCAGCAAAATCTTGAAGTATCTCTTCTGTGTGCTGTAAGCTATGCTGGACATCTTATGTAGGTGATGTCATTTGACCCCCACAACAATCCTATTGACTACTGTCATCTTCATTTCACATATTAGGAAACTGAAGCTTAGAAAAATGAAGTGGTTTATGCAAAGCCTCAGGGTGTGAGGCAAAATCTGAGTCCTTTGACTCCAAATCACTTCACATTGCATCTCTGGACAAGTGTGTGAAAGGTTTTGTTTTTGTTTTTTCTTTTCTTTTTTTTTTTTTTTTTTTTTTTTTTGGGGTTTTTTTCTTAAGGGGCAACTGCATTCGCAAGAGACAGAGAGACAAAAAACAAGAAATCACTCCCCCCCCTCCCAGGGAGGATGGCCATGCTGCAGTCCCTTCTCCTCCATTCTCCTCTCGGGATTCTGGGCACGCACGCACCATGGGTTCAAGCCACCAGGTCTGGGACTTGAACAGTGGTCAACTACATGGGAGTCCAGCAACATGGCCATTATGCCAACTGCTGGTCCCAAAGTAACCTGTTTTAACACCAAATTCTCTTGGTCTTCTCCAAAGAGAAGACCCAAGACTCAAGCTCCTTCAGAGTATTGACCCCTGCCCACAGAATTGCTCACTTCTAGAATAGGACAGGTAAGAGTCTAGGAGTGGAGGTTGCTGTGAAAAGATTTGGGGCCACTAAGAGAAAACTTTCAACTTCATTACTTTTTGAAGGACTGGTACAATGCGTAACCTCAGGTACCTCAATAGCCAAGGCCACTCAAGGGACTTAACAAACACTCAAATTCTTGAGTCCTTCATGTTCCACTCCTCCATAGTATATAGTTGGTTAAAAGTCCATGTTCCTCTGGTAAAAAGCATTCTTGGAAATTGTGCTTTGAGATCAGTTCTTCTGGGAAAGGCATACCCTGCTGAAGAGGTACTGAGAAAGGTTGAAACCATAAATGTCGAGCCTACCCAGGAGAGTAAATATAAACCACTTGCATCTTTCAGGCTGAATTATAGCTTATCAAGAGCACATTAAACCTTTAAGCCTTTTTTTTTTCTTAAGTAAGAATAAATCTAAGTTGACTATTCCAGCATATGTAT
>NW_006159708.1:1801175-1831367 GCF_000334495.1 Tupaia belangeri chinensis | reverse complement strand
CTTTCTATAAACCATGTCCAAGGTGAGTATTTATAAGCCTGAACAAAAACTAGACAAACAATTCTGAGAATAAGTGACAACTATAACAGTTCATGATAAGACAGTCACAACAAAGGAAATGCTATGCATTAAGTGATTTTTCTTGCAAATCCTTTATACATATGTCAGGCTGTGTGCTGGCAGAGTGAAAAAGAATAAATCAAAGAGAATACCCATAAAAGAAAGGGTTTTTAGGCAAATGCTATCTTGTCTGCATAAATCAAATAGTGATCTTTTTAAATCCAAAAGAATAGCATGGATTTCTATGGAATGTTGTACAATGAAGTTATTTAGCAATTGCACAACAATTTATTTTTATGGAGCACTTTACAATTATTTGCTCATTAAATCTGATGACATTTTTGGCAAGTAGATTCATACCATTAGTTAATTTTATAGCCAACATAATTGAAGCAGAGAATTGTTTGGTAACTTTCCCAAGGTTGCACAGCCAGGAATGGGCTGGACAAAGACTTTACTTTAGAACTTCTGCTCCCATAACCCTGAGCTGGAGGTCCAGGGTAGTGGTGCAGCTTCCCTTTAGCTCTCTCCTCAATAAGCGACAGCTCACAGGGGCATGCCTGGACATCTGGAGGTGGTAACCAAAGACTTCTGGCAGTAAATGTAGAAGTGTCCATGGTTGTCATTGGTATCGCATTTCAGCTGGAACATGAATCACATCAGCATGTTGATATATGCCTATATGACATAGGCACATACCTGTATGAAAGCTTATTATGATATGGTCATGATAGTATATTAGCAGCTCATGCTGTAATTCCCAATCCAGGCCACAATATATGGGGATTTTAAAACAAACCAATATTCCAGGACCGGTTGAATCTGCACCTCTGAGGTTGGGGCTTGGGCAGGGATATTTTCAAAAAGTTACCTAGGTTTCTCTAACATGTGGCTGAGGTTGAGAACTTCTGGTGTAAATATCCTTTCAGGTCTGATAGACATTGTTATTCAGTGTCTCAGTCTATTATTGTGTTATTAAACAGGAATATCTGACATTGTGATTTTTAATAAACAAAGATCTATTTGGCTCACAATCCTGGTGGCTAGAGGTCCAAAGATATGGGTCCCACATCTGACCAGTCTATTCTGCATTCCAACATGGCTGGTGTGTTTAAGACAAAGACTGGCAGAAAACCATCTTATGCTTCTAACAACTCACTCTCAGGAAACTAATCTGCTCTCTCCAGAGCTAGAACTCATTCCCAAATGATTTGTTCATGAGTGCAGTGCTCCTATGATTCAAGTCCCACTCACTAGGCCCCATCTCCTCAAAGTTCCACCACCTTTCAACATTGGAGACCAAGCTTCTAGCACATGAACTTCGGGGAACAAACCATATCCAGACCATAATAGGTATGTTATGCACTGTACAAGAACACATAAGGGCCAGTGAGGACTGAAATTCAACTTGTACCTAGTTGCCCTAAGTTGGATTGGGATTGGTTCTCAAAAACAGTTACCTTCTTTGCTATAGGGTGTGTGCTCTGCCAGACAGACAGAGAGAGACAGAAAGATAGAAAGCGAAAAATCACCCCCCAGGGGGGATGGCCACGCCGCAATCCCTTCTCCTCCAGTCTCCTCTCGGGATCTTGGGCACACACACACATGCGCCCGGCATGAGTTTTAAGGCACCGGGTCCGGGACGTGAACCCCAATTGACTACGTGGGAGTCCAGCAACATAGCCATTACGCTAACTGCTGGTCCCTCAAAAACAGTTACCTTCTATGGGTGGGTCAGCATGTACTATGGTGGTCAAAGTGCTGGACTCTCACATGGCCGACTATGGTTTGACTCCTGGGCCCAGTAGTTAAAAAACATGCCAGGTGGGTATGTGTGCATGCCCAAAATCCCAAGAGAAGAAGAATCACCATGTGGCTATCCTCCCTGGGGGCTGGTTTCTCACTTTATGTCTCTTTTCAGGAAGTTCATGTGCCCTATGACAAAAAACTAAAAAGAAAAGTCACTTTCTGTCTGAGTCCCAGAAAGGAAGCCCTGGGTCATTCCATCCCCTATTCTTGAATGGACATTTTTACATATCCTATAAATTTTTTTCAGCTTATTTCATACATGCTCATTTAAAATTATATTTAGTGTCTACTATATGCTTGATAAAGACTGGGGAAGCAACTATAAAACAATCATAGCTCTAGTTTTACTGGATTGCCCGCTCTTATGGGGAAAATGAGTGATTGCACAGGGAGTTACACAATATTGTGGGCAGTGCTGCCATGGGGTTGAGTGTAGGAGGCTGAGGAAACACAAGAAGGAGACTCCATTTCATCTACCTAGATCTGGCACACACAGGGACCTCATGATGGAAGTCATGTAAGAACTGAGACCAGAGGACACAGAGGCAAGGTAAAGGGAGGGGTGGCATTTGAGGCTGGTCGACAGCATTTGTAGATACCTGAATTCAAGAGAGACGGTAGGTTGTTAGGGAACTGACGGTGGTTCAGTGTGTCTGCCCGGAGCATGGAGCAAATGAAGGTGGAGAAAAGGGGAGAATGTGGTAGATTCTTCCCATCTTGCAAGGGCTAGGTAGGCCACTTACAAGCTTAATCACTATGCCTAATTTCTGTCCTATCTTCTGCCTTTCATCTTACCACCCTCTCTCTCTCCCTCTGCTCTTGTTTTTTTCAGATATGGTCTTTTATTAGAGCAGAAAACTACTTGTACCCTACTTCCTGGAACCTTTAACTCCAAGCACTGGAAAGAAACAAAAATCTTGGAAGCAGGCAAAGGGACAAACGAGCACAGGAACACAGATGCCACCACTTCACTTGGTGCCACCTGGCACAACCTCACAATTGGCATAGATTCCTCCTTGCTCTCCACTCTCCCTCTTGCCCAGTCCAGATTTCACATTCAAAATTGCCATCTCAGTCCCTGGGCGGTGGGAGTAGAACAGAGTGGCAAAGTGGAGTGGTATCAATGAACCAAGTTAGACACCGAGTTAGTGAAATTATTGATCTGGGTGATGAGCACATGAGTATTTATTATATTAGTCCTTCTATTTTTCATTATGTTTAAAGTTTTCCATTATACAAAATAGAAAACCAAAACAAACTTAAGATACTCTGCTGCTTTGGAGCCAGCAAGTGGTATAATGGTTAAGGCACTGTACTCATACATGGCCAACTGTCGTTTGAGCCCTGGACACAGTAGTTTGAAAATCAGGTCAGGAGTATGTCTGTGCATGCCCAAATTCCAAAAATAAGATGAGAGGAGAAGGGATTGCAGTGTAGCTATCCCCCCCCAGAGGGTAATTTCTGACTTTATCTCTCTCTGTTTCTCTCAGCTTTCCAGCAAGCACACACACCTTATAGCAAAAATCTATTGCAAAAAAAAAAAAAAAAGATACTTTGCTACTACTTGTCTTCTTTCATTTTGCCCATGAGTGCCTCTAGTGATGTTCTATTTTCTTTTTTCTTTTTCTTTTTAAATCTGGCTTGATTTGACTCAGGTTCTATTTATTACATCAAAGTAGTATGTTTTGTTTTTATCCATAGGGCTATTATAATGAGCCCAATTTTCCAATTCATTAAAAATTATGATTCAGCTGATCAAAATCCACCTCACCTTAGAAAGTTTGTGGGAGTATTGTACAATATACCCATCCAATTCCTTCCTAGCTGGCCCTTCCCTATTCTAATAAATGATTGTTCTTTTCATCCTATGGGGACAATGGCACTTTCAACATTCAGAGATTCAGACAGGCCAATATTCTATTTATGCATCCCCCTTGAAATTAGTAATGTTTTTCCACTTACTACAGGAATAACTGCAGTGGGAATGGGAGAAAATGTACATTCAGCTTTTGAGAAACTTCAACTCCTGTACCTCCAAACCTCTCCCATCCCGTCTCCACACATTAACCTGCAACAGCTACAGAGTGCCTAAGTCTCTCCCTATCAGTGCATGAGAGCTCATACTTTAAAACTGGAATGGAACTAGCCTAAGTCTCTACTAGAGCACGAGAGCTCACATTTGAAAACTGGAATGGAACTCACGTAGGCCCTATGAGTCAAGAAGTCATTCACTTTATTTCATAACATGTGCCTGTTGCCATGTACTAGAGTCACAGTATACATGTTTGTGAAGAAATGTGAACTCCTTTAGAGAACCATGGTACCTCATAAATGCATCTACTATCCACAAGTATCAAACTGTGTACTCCATGAGCTTGTTTATGCAGGTTCTTCTCCATGGATGAGGTTCCCTGAGAACATGGGTAGAGCAATTTTTTCCAAATCCCCATATGTGGTGTTAAATTTGACCACAAGTCTTAAATGAATGAATGACCTAATTTCATTTGCTGAAATTCAAGCCTAGTCCCTCTATTTTGGAATACATTTATTTGGAAAAGCTGTATTTGAAAATGCCAAAGAATGGGTACGTCCCATAGTCAAGTCTCCAACAGCCAAATATGGCTATGCTATATCTATCTTTTGATGGCCTCTGCTCCCATACATGTGAGCTATACTTGGCTTCTTGAAGGCTGAGTTTGTTTGACGAGAACACAGTCATTCTGCCCCAAATTCCTACCTCCTCCAAATCCGTCACAAATGAAAAGGAGAGAAAGAAAAAAATCAAACTTTTCATTTGCATTTTTGTCAAGATTGCACAACCAGCTTACTGATGAAGCATTTTTATTATTTCAACCAGTTTCCATAGCTTCATATAACTACAACTAGTTTGTATAGCTCTTGTCTACTCACAAAGGCCAATTAATCCTCTTTCTGTGCTATCATCTCTAAGGGGTATAAGGATGGGTTAGTGAGAGCATATGATAAGCGCCATCTCCACGGTGAGATGATGGGAAGTGAGTTTGTTCTGTCCTCTCTTTCTATGTTAGTTCTGTCCCCAGGACTCACAGAATAGATGAGAATTTGCAGCTGATTAAAGAGAAGCATCCCTAAACTGGCCTACTATGTACCTTAGAAGAAAACAGCATGGAAATCATCAGGATCTGCCCATTGGGAAGCTACTAGATGACATAGGCACTCAGCTACAAATTTGCTTCCACTAGCATAAATCACACAAATACAACAGAACTGAACATGTGCTAAAGCCAAATATGTGCATTGTGATTCTTGTGTAATCTTCTTAGTCAAATCCTAAAAGAGAATTTCACAGCTCTTCCCCTCATTTGACACTTTACATTTTCTTAGTGGGCCGGACAGGGTTGGAAGTCTGGAATGTTGTCACTGAAGCTCTCTCTTCTAACTTCCTTCTCTTGCAAGTATTCAGTACCCTGTGACCTCCAGCATGATGGAATGAGCCAAATAGGCAATGGCTTTGCCACTCCTTGGCTGCTCTTTTGAGGTGCCTCATCTACCCTGGAGAGATGTCTCCATCGGCCTTTTCAGCATTCCATAGACATGATTCCTGTCTTTTCTCTGCCTCCATCATTGTCCGACTGCCCCTCCAGCCCAGAACTCATGTTTCCTCTTTGTCTTATGGCACCTTTTCTCATTAGACACTCAATAAATGTTGCTGACACAGTGGCTGACTGCCTGACTCAGATGGCATCTTTCCACCAAGGGCAAGTGTCCTTTGCTGTCTTTATTTATTGCTTAATGTCAAATGGTGTCATCAGCATGATATCATTTTACTGAAATGCACATTTAGTATTAATAAGAGTTAAAGAATTCAAAATTGTTGAATAGTATTGGCACTAATTAGTATAATTTCCCTTATAACCGAGATTGAGTAATGTCTTGCAGGTGCAGAAAATTTGGGGGTTATATAATGCCAATCTAGCTCTGATCTTTATCTAAAGTCCCCAATTTTGGGACCAGCAGGTGGCATGGTGACTAAGAGCACTGGGCTCCCACATGACTGACCGTGGTTCGAGTCCCAGACCTAGTGGCTTCCTTTCTCACTCGCTCTCTCTCTCTTTCTCTCTCTATCTGTCCCTCTCTGGTCAAATTAAAATAAATAAATAAATATAAAGTTAAATAAAATAATTATTTAAAAAATAAATAAATAAAGTCCCCAATTTTAATTACATTATTTGTACGTATATAAAGAAATTTTCAACTAGAGCAATTTCCTATGACTTTAACTTTGGGAGACATGACTTATACGTAAGTATGAGAAACACATTTTTACGCTGTTTAGCAAGTGCTAAGAACAACACAAAACCACTCTCCTTTTTCATGTGAAGATATCCCTTCTTTTTAGGAAATTGTCAGCAATCCTTGGAATCAAAATGAAGGCCTCTCTGTCCCAAGCTATGTTCTTGCCCACATGATCCACAAGAAAGTGGGGAAAATATATTTAAGTTCTCTCAGGCCCTAGGACAGCTTTTTCCTTAGTAAAACATCAACTAAACACACATGTATGTACACACACAGATGCCACACACCAAGAACATAGCAAATCCACTTTTATGAATCTTACAAAATGGTTCTGAATTTTAAAGCAGCCTATTTGTCACTTCTTTCCTGCTCCTCTCTTAAAATCTCACACCACTGCTTTCACCAACACTCCCCAAATGCTGTCAGATGGGTTATTGTTGCCTTGCACTTTTGTTCTTTTGTTAATTTTGGATAAAGTCCTAGAGTGTGGCAATATTATTGAACTCATTTCTGCTTAGGTCTCAAGTTTCCATAGCTCCTCTATTACCAAGTGGCAGTGCACCCTATAGGCACAATAAATAAATAATACAACACTGAAGCTATAACAAATCACAAAATACATTATTAAAAAATTAAGAAATAAATATCCCCCTCTTACTTAAATAGAGATTGATTTTATAATGTGGAATGCTGAGGAGAGCTGCTCTGAGATATATTAAAGCCTGGGGACACAGAAAATACACTGTAATGGGCGTTTTACTCCCTCAGCCAGAGGAAAAAAAACCCTTGGACTGAATGGATGTATTTGTGAAATAGAAGCTGCTCCTCTCTGTTTGTTCACAAGCCAGGTATGATGCACTGCCGACTTTGCCATGTGAGGGTGGAAAGACCTGCAGGACACATCTGTCTTTCCTAAGCATAAGCTGTTAGTCTGGATGAGGGTGATGAAGACAAATGCTTTCCTGGAACCGAAGTTGGAGATGCACTGCTTCTTTCCTTTAACTTTAAATCACAATTCTGGCTTCCAAAAAGATGTTCTCGAACCAGGATTCTGCCAAGCACCTCCAAGGTGTTTTATTTAACGAGGAGAGGATATTGCATAGATCTTTCCACGAGGTGTACACTTCAAGAGGAAAAATTAAATAGGATCTTTTCTCCAGATTTGAAGATATTCTATGGAAAAGAAACTCTCAGGAACTCAACCTTATGTCGTTTACCCTGAGGTTTGGATGGGGGCCCATTGACTCACCGGGGTCGATACTGAAGAAACTACCACAGCCTCCACTCTTATTCTGTACTCTATCCCATATCTAGATATTTCTGGAATTAGACAAGCATTTCTCTACCTCGTCATAGGTATTTGGGGACTTAGTAAATCTGCTGACTTCCCTGCCCTCTGCAAAGACTCCCAACAACTCTATATAATAGGACAAGACAGCAGCTAATAATTTACCTTAATTTTTTCCCCACTCTGAAGTTATGCAAGGAGATTATTCTGGTAATACGTGGAGAGAACCACTTTATTTTCTCATCTTATTACTCTCTGTAAAGGATGGCGGAAGGCTCAAATATCCTCCCAGAGCTAAAAGTATAAACCCATGTAGAAAACATTCCCACGTACTGAGTGGTTCTATAAATACTGTCGGTAATGGTTCATTTACGAGTCGACCCTTTGGAGGATAAGACAGTAAAAAAAAAGCCCCTCTGGTTCCACATATTGGGGCACTATGTGCCAAGAGCTTGACTTGCCCATATAATTTTGGTGTGACTATATTTTTTGTCCATGTCTCCCAAGTACAAAGTAATATAGGTGACAATTGTGGATATTAAAAAAGCATTTGCTTTTTTAATTCTGCATGGAAAGATTTTTCTGGCCTATGCCCAGAATTCTTTGCAACATGTAAACATCCAGAAGCCTGACCTGACAAAGACTCTGCCATTCTCAATACATGATTTCTGAGGTAGCTCTGGACATTAGTGCCTAGCTGATAAATGGAGAAGAAAGACTAAAAGAATACAGAAGTTGGGGGTTTCATGTGTGAAACTCAATGTGAAATCACGACTATGCATGTTTCACTGACCAGAACTATTTACATTATCTTATTTATATTCAAGTGGGACTTAGAAATGTTCTCAACATGCTGTTTGTAAAGATTGCAACAATATGGAGTCAGAAGGTGGGTGAAAGGTATGTCAGCTGACCTCTCTGAGACCCTGAAATTTTAGTGTGGAAAAACTCAAATTATTCTGCACCCCATGGGAAGTATGAAATTCTTACAAAGATTTTGGTGAATTCGTGTGGATTTAAATTCTCGAGATGATCTCTGCCATTCTATTTCTACTTCTGTACCTGCTATCTCCATTCTCCAATGGCTCAGTGCAAATGCAAAAGGCAGTTCTTGGTTTTGAATGAACACACACCCACTTATTCACAGGCAGTGCATTCAAAGAATGCACTACTTGTGAATAAGGTCCAGCCTAGGGACCAGCAGTTAACGTAATGGCTATGTCGCTGGACTCCCACGTAGCCGACCACGGTTCGAGTCCCAGACCCGGTGGCTTAAACTCACGCTGGGCGCATGTGCGTGCATGCCCAAGATCCCGAGAGGAGAATGGAGGAGAAGGGATTGCAGCGTGGCCATCCCCCCTGGGGGTGATTTCTCGCTTTCTGTCTCTCTGTCTCTCTCTGTCTGTCTGGAGAGCACACGCGCCCTATAGCAAATAATAATAATAATAAAGTCGAGCCTATGAATACTTTAAAGTTTATGGGGATTTATGAGTCACACTGCAATATACATAGCAAACAACTTCCCATCCATGCTAGTCCCATCTCTCAGACTGCCTCACAGTTTGTGCCACTCCCAAGAAATGCCCAGCTTCTTGACACCTCATTGGCTTACTGGTCTTCCTCTCTCCTTTCACCTGCTCTACTTCTCTTCTTTGCCCATTCCAAGGAGCGGAATTCCAAATGTCTCTACTTGCCTTGTGTAAAGTACACCAGTTCCCTTGGTTAGCTTGGGCCCTACCTCCAAGTCCAAGCGGTTTGTCAAGGTGTTTCTCTTGAGAGGTACTGAGAACACTTTCACCTGATTGCATCAGTAATTTTCAGGAAAATGGCACCTTACTCTTTTCAAAGCATGCTTTTAGCCACTCTTATATTTTCTCAACACAGTGCTGGATTCTGTGCTAGGTGCAAGAACACAATGGTGAACAAGTCAATACTGTCCTTGCCTTTATGGAACTTACACCTGGGCAAGGGAGGCAATTAAAAATAAGTGAGCTGATCTATACAATAAGCACAATTTGTAAGAAGTGTCACAATGAAACAAATAAAGGGTTGATATACAAAATGTCAAAGGGAGGGGCCTATTCTACGTAGAATGCTCAGGAAATCCTGCCCAAAGGAACAAAGTGATATTTCAACGAAGATCTGTAAGATTTGAAAAGGAGCTAACCATGTGAGGCAAGCATTTTGTGCAAAAGGAAAAACAGAGACCCTTAAGATAGACAGCACTTGTCATGTTCATAAAACTGAGAAAAAATAGGTAAGGGTGAGGCTGAGACCCACCGTCCCTCCACCACAGCTCCCCTCCTACAGTGATGATTTGTGGCTAGGAAATAGTTGCCAGAGACTACATTTCCCAGATCGCCTTCATAGGTGAGGACGTGACTCAGCTGTGGCCAATTCTTCTGGGCCAGACTCATCCTCACACTTAATCCTCCATTGTTTCTCATCTTCCATCTGCTGATGGGATATCAGCATCCAAAGAGACCTTGATGGTGTTCATTAAATGAAACCCATAGAATTTCCATCAGTCCAGGTTCCTAATGACTGGGTGGAGCAAAACCCCTCTCTCCAACTGCCAATTGAACCTAATATGCAAGTGTATCAGTTATCTGTTGTGTAACAGATGACTCCAAAACTTAGAAGCTTAAAAAACATGCACTCATTATCTCACAGTGTCATGAGTCATAAATCTGGCACGGCATAGCATTATCTCCTGCTAAAGGGTTTCTCCACGAGATTTGAATCAAGGATTTATCTGAGGCCGTGGTCTCACCTAAAGTCTCAACTGGGAAAGAATGTGCTTCAAAACTCACTCCTGGGAACCAGCAGTTAGCGTAATGGCTATGTCGCTGGACTCCCATGTAGTCAACCACGGTTCGCGTCCCGGACCCGGTGGCTTAAAACTCATGCCGGGCGCGTGTGTGTATGTGCCCAAGATCCCAACAGGAGAATGGAGGAGAAGGGATTGCGGCATGACCATCCCCCCTGGAGGGTGATTTCTCGCTTTCTGTTTCTATGTCTCTCTCTGTCTGTCTGGCGAGCACACATGCCCTATAGCGAAAATCTCTCAAAAAAAAAAAAACAAAAACAAAAAAACTCACTTCTGTGGTCACTGTCAGGACGAGTTCTTCAAGGACTGTCGAACGTTTGGCTCCAGTTCTTTGCTGGTGACTGACCAACAGCTGACCTTAGTTTCTAGCTATGTGGGCCTTTCCACCATGCTTCATCAGAGCAAGTGCACATGAACAACCAGAAGAGTGCAATCAGGATGAGAGTCACAATCTTTCTCATGAAATCATGGAAATAACACCATCTTTTCCCCATATTCTAGTTCTTAGAAGCAAGTCACTTGATCCAGTCCACATTCTAGGGGAAAGGATTACATAAGGATATGAATATTATTTTCGGGAAGATATCAAAAGCTGCTTACTAGTGTGGATAAAATATAAGGGGTCTTCAGAAAGTTCATGGACATATGTATTATGAAAAAGCTGTGCATGGATTTAAAATTGTTTTGTACCAGAATAAATTCATGCTTTCATTTCATTTTTTCCACGAACTTTTTGTTTTGAGAGAGAGATTTTTGCTATAGGATATTTGCACTCACTGGAGAGACAGAGAAAGACAGAGACACAGAAAGTGAGAATGGTCACGCCAGGATCCCCTTATCCTCCACTCTCCTCTTGGGATTTTAGGCATGCATGTGCATGTGCCTGGTATGAATTTTAAGCTGCCAGGTCCGGAACTCGAAGGGCAGTCAACTACATGGGAGTCCAGTGATGGTTGTAACCAGTATGTCATCTGCTGGTCCCTTTTCATGAACTTTTAAAAGTCTCCTTATATAAACCTCTCTTGTAGTAAGCCACATTGAGATCCAGAATGGGCTTCTGTAGCAGCCAGCATTACCTGGGATTACACAGGCGAGAGCTGTGGCAGGGAGTTCTGATGAAGTGATGTCAGAGCAGGCCAGGTTTTACAATGCCATATAAGCTCTGATAAGAAATGGGCATTTATTCATCATGCAACAAGAGTCATTAAAGGATTCAAGGATGAGAGAGAAACAATCCAGGCTTGTTTTATGGACATCCTTGCCACTGTTGATCAACTTTGGAACAAAACAAACCTGGGAACAGAGAGCCTACCAGAAGACTATTGTTGTCTGATACAGTGCAGCGTGATAATGAAAACAGTGGAGTGATGGTTCATTTTATGGGTCAATGTGGTTGGGCCACTATGCCAACATATGTGGTCAAACATTATTCTAGATGTTTCTGTGAGGGTTGTTTTGGATGAGATTAGTATTTAAATTAATAGACTTTGAGTAAAGCAGATTGTCTTCCATAATGTGGGTGGACCTTGGCCAATCGGTGGAAGGCCTGAATAGAACAAAAAGGTCAGTCTTCCCTAAGCAAAAGTTAACTAGGCAGCAGACAGCCTTCAAACTTGAAGTGCAACATCGCATTCTCTGGGCCTCCAACCTGCTGATCCACCCTGAAGATTTGGGATTTGCCAGTCTTCACAATAGTGTGAACCAATTCCTTAAAATTGACCTTTCTCTCTTTTTCTTACCCTACAACACCCCACACACATTCACACACAGATTCCATTGGTTATGTTTCTCTTGAGAACCCTAACTAGTACACCAACTTAAGCCCACACAATACCAATAAGCAGCAGCAGCTTTGGCAGGAAGTTCTATTTGTCAAGTACCTATTCTGTGTTCCAGACCTTCTGCTAGATATCTTGCACACATCATTTCACCTGGTCACCCAGTAAACGTAGATTTACACCCATTTAACAAACACGGAAATGAAGACTTTTTATGCATGGGATTTGATTTGTATTGTCTGTAAGCATGTGTGTATACCAGGGTGAGGCCTAGTGGGTGATAATTGATTCATGGTGATTGCAACATAGAAGCAACAGTCTCATGAATAGATTAATAATGTCTATTGAGACCCACATGAGTTCTACCTCTCACAAGAAGGAGTTAGGTCTCACAAGAACTGGTTATTATAAAAAGGGCTCAGTTATGACCTCTCTCTCTCTGCTCATGCCCGCCATACTCTGTATTTCTGTTAGCCATGATGTAGGCCTAGGACTTTGGACTTTCCAGCCACCAGAATTGTGAGTTTGTGAAGAAACTTCTATCACCCAGGCTCAGGTATTTCTGTTAGCAGTGGAAAAAAAAAAAAAAAAAAAAAAAAAAAAAGGTCTGAGACAGGAGCTCCTGCCCTTTTTCCTTTTCTTTTCCCCAAATGATTGTGAAAAAAAAAAAAAAAAAGAAAGAAAGAAAGAAAGAAAAAGAAAAGCAGTAACAAACAAACAAACAAAAAATAAGTCTGGTACTTCAAATTTGAAATTAGGTTTTGCTGATGGTCAAAGCAGTCATTAAATCCAGTACATTTTCCTTATGTATTAGAATAACATTTACAATCTGTGAGAGGCCTTTCTTTTTGCTAATGCATGGCAATTATATCTTTAGTACATTGCAACTGCAAATCTGGTTTTTAGTTTCCTCATTTGTTTTCATAGGCATACTTTTACAGCCAATTGTTAACAAATTAACAACTTTGGGTGGAATCCATCAGTCTGCTCTGGTTTGTTTCCAGGCCTAGGAGACAGAGCAAGAGGAGCTGGCTCTAACTTGGGCAGGCCACATGGAGCATTAGTTCCCTTGATAAACATTTATTGTGCTTCTGCTCACTGTGGTGTGCATTCTGGACTCTGCCTCATCAGCAGCAAGGAGTCTTTCTGGGTTTCCAAAATATAAAGAAGATCTCATCAGGAAATAAACACATTGAAATAATGAAACATTTAGTCACAGAAATACAGCCTATTTTATGTGTCCAAATTTTTTCCTTTCTACTTATCTATCTGTCTACTGATCTATATATCTATTTCTCTCAACAGTTGCTAAACTGTTTTGGCAGTATTTCAAAATAAGAAACCAAATTATAATATATGAAAACTATTCTCTACAGAACATTCTCTACTGAACAGCTACCAAGCAAGTCACTGGAGACCTATAGTCTTTTGAAAGGTGAGAACTGTTATCACCAGGATTGAGCCCTCTGCCCTCATCTGCACATCACTCCAGCTTCTGGGGAACGGGAAAAATTCACACTTAGCTTTGTCCCTAATGGGAGGCATGAATGGAGAAAGTTTGAGTGTATAAACACACTATCTTGTAATTTAAATGGATTTTAAAAGCAGAATACATGAAAGAAGACCCAGAGACATTATACAAAGTAAGAAGTTAGAATCCTTTCTGAGCCCATTAGGCCTCCTCTGTGACACAGGCAAGCCACTGTTATCACATACAAGATGGCATGAAAGAATTTAACAACAAAAGCCTGAGACAGCAGCCAGTGGCTCATGATTAACTCCAGCTTCAGAAGCCAAAAGAAAATGGAAGATGCAGAATGGGCTGACTGGGTTACAAGAAACAACCACAGAGGAGTGAAGTTTTGAGTAATCTGAAACAAAAATATAACTTTGTTTTCTGCCCATAAAACTCCTCACCGTGTGCCATGGCCCAGTCTAGTAGGAGGAAATATTCACAGACAGTGGCATTTGGAGGAAGCATCTTGCCCAAGGAGCCAGCAGAGTGCATTTGTCAACTGAAGGCAACACATGGAGAGCCTTACCTCCAGCTTTCAGTGTTGCAAAGAATTGTGTGGTCACCAATGAAAGCAGCAAAAGCTAGAAAAAGAAATGCAAATGATGGAGTGTGCATAATTCCAAAGGGAACTATTAATTCCAGGACTGAATTTCTAGAATTATGGACAGAAACACTTGAACTACCTGGGGTAATGCATCCTCTTCAGTACAAGAAAATGTCCTTTCGAATAGGGAACCACAAAAATCAACATCAGAGATAGGCAATCCATATCAGCAGCAGAATTGGATTCAAGGACAGCAGAGAACCAGGATGCAAAAGCCCTGGTTCATCTGTGGTTAGGGCATTTGAGGGCACAGGGAACAGACAAGCAAAAAAAGAAAGTCACTCTCGTTTCGATCTTGCAGGGTGAGCAGGAATTCACCAGGCTGATGATAAAAGGGAGGAAATATTCTAAGCAAAATGCAAACACACAAAAATAGGAAACAGTTTGGTTCATTGACCAACATCTAGGGATAATATTTTAATAATAATTACATTTACTGAATAGTTCTTATTCATTCATTAACTCATTTAATCCTTCTAACATAATTGCTCCCATTCTACACATGAGAAAACCAAGGCAGGGAAGCCAAATAACTTGCTAAACATACAATTAGTATTGAGCTAGAATTCAAACCCAGTTCTATACTTTACTAAATACTATTTCATTTTACTGTAAAAGTATTTATGCTTATAAAAATTGTATATATGTATTTTAACTCTTTTTTAATAATTATTTTATTTAACTTTATTTTAATTTGATCAGAGAGGGACATAGTGGGGGGGAGCGGGGGGAGTGAGAAAGCAAGCCTCCAAGTCCGGGACTCGAATCACAGTCAGTTATATGGGAGTCCAGCACTCTTAACCACCATGCCACCTGCCAGCCCCTCAAAGTTGCATATATGTATTAATAAACTCTTCCTTAACATGACAACCTCAAGCTACCATCTTGGATTTCTCTTCTTTTTCTCACCCAAACTTCTTGAATGAGTATTCACACTCTGACTCTGTTCACTTCCCATGGGATGTACTCTCAACCTATAGAGATCTACCTTCTGCCCACCACTCCACCTAAAATGGTCTTGCCAAGGCCTCAAGTTTCATTCAATCTGCTGAACACTTCTTGGTACTTAACTTGCTTGACTCCAGTAACATTTTTTTCCACTTCTTTAATCACATAGAACTTTTTAAATTGTATACATTCGATCACTGTACACCACTACAGTTTGTAAAATGTATTTACCCAATGTGAAAACACTTCACACCAGTCCAGTTGAAGATATCATACATGTTATCATCAACAGACAATTCTCCACTTCTGTGTCCCTTAAATGTCTTGCCTCTCTATTTTTCTCCTTGATTTCTTTCCTCTCACTCTCCCCCATCCCCCACAGTCTTCCCACACTGTCTCCAGTATCCATAACCATTTTCCATGCTTCTAAATCCTCTAATCTTTCAATCCACCATAGAGTGTGGACAGTTGGTATATATTAAGTGGAGACATACAATGTCTCTCTTTCATAGCCTGGCTCACTTCACTCAGCAGTTAATCTTACATATTTGTCCACTTTCTATCAAATGCCAGGATCTTGTTTTTTTTTATGGCTGAGTAGTATTTCATAGTATATATGTACCATACTTTTCAATCCATTCATCTGTTCGTGAACATTTGAGTTGGTTCCATATCTTAGTAATTGTGAATAATGCCGTGATAAACATAGATGTATAAGCACTTTTCTGACTGAGCATTCTCCTATCCTTTGGGTAAATACCCAGGAGTGAAACTGCTGAATCATATGGTAGTTCTATTTGTAGATCTTTGAGGAATCTTTATATTGATCCCCATAAACACCACTCACTTCTCAGAAGTTTCCTACTTTGGCTTCTGTAGGTTAACAGCCTCTGCAACTTCCTTGCATGAGTCTCATAGCTCTGCCTTTTCCCTTTTCTCAGCCTCTTCTTCCTCAACTCATTCTGAGGATATGGAGGTTCTTCGGAGCTCTTCTCTCCTTGTACCTATTCACAGAACTCTGAAAGAGTTTATCAACACCTGGATTTTAGTAACCATCTGCACTCTGCTGATTCCTGGAGTGGATCTCTAATTTTTGTTTTTGTTTCTGTTTCAGTTTTTGTTTCTGTTTCTGTTTTCTGCCAAGCACCAGCCACTCTTCTTCTGGTAATAGTAACTCTGAGGAACTGCTGCTGTACTTATTCTGAACATAAACAGTTTGATAGAACTAACTTCAGAGGGTCCTATAATCAAGGCCTTCATTTTTCTCTCTTCACTCCAAGAATTGCTTCAGAAATGGGCACAAAGTCAGCTGGTTCAGCACTTTTGTTCCTATGTTTGAAGAGAGAGACTCTTCTTTTGCTATGGGACCTGAGCCTAAAGAGATGTAGTCTGGAACTGCTATAGCTATTTTGGCACCATGAGGAGAGAGCATCTTTCAGAAGGGAGCCAACAGAGAGGAAGAGAGAAACCAAAAGAGAAAAATAGATCCCGATATTTCATTTGAATCTCTGTAGCTATTCATCCTTCTCTTCCTGAGCACTCCAATCTGTTGGCCTTTAGCCATATTTGGCTATTAAACATTTTATATATTTTAACATAGTTTATGTTTATATACCATATAGACATATTAAACAAATTTTAGCATACTTTGTGTATATTGGGTTAAATAAAATACATTATTGTTAAAATTCATTTTATCTTTTTTTTGGAGAGGATTTTGCTATAGGGCGCATGCACTCGCCAGAAAGACAGAGAGAGACAGAGAGACAGAAAGCAAGAAATCGCCCCCCTGGGGGGAAGGGGGGATGACCACACCGTAATCCCTTCTTCTCCATTCTCCTCTCGGGATCTTGGGCATGCATGCACACGTGCCCAGCGTGAGTTTAAGCTACCAGGTCTGGGACTCAAACCACAGTTGACTACATGGAGTCCAGAAACATAGCCATTATGTCAACTGATGGTCCCACCTTTTTTGGTTTTTTGTTTTTTACTTTTTTAATGTGACTACTAGAAAATCTAAAATTGGCCATGCTGCAATCCCTTCTCCTCCATTCTTTGCCAAAGGGTATGTGCACTCACCAGAGAAAGACAGAGATAGAGAGAAAAAAAGTGAGAAAGCATACCACAGGGCCATGACCATGCCATAATCCCTTCTCTTCCATTCTCATCTTGGGACTTTGGGCACATGTGCACACTTGCACACACACACACACACACACACACACACACACAGTCACTGGATCTGGGACTGGAACTGCGCAGCTGTCCATGTTGGATCCAATCTTCTTAAACACCAAACCACCGGATGGCTTATATTTCTATTGAACTATATTGCTCTAGACTTTTCAGTTATAAATATATAGGTAAAACTTTCTTTTTTTTTCTTAAGCTTGCAACTATAAACATAAACAACTGTTTCCAACCATAAAAACCCTCATAATATAATGACCAAGTATGTTTTCATTCTAGTTATTTCTCTTAGGCCCCAATCTCAAATGCAACAAGACCCTTGGTAGGAAGAACATTAATTCTAAAATTAGGGGGGTATTGTATAAAAGTTGCAAGTAATTTTCTCTGTCTACAGATTGATGTCTGTCTTTAACAGACCTCTTTGGAAAAAAATTTCAAAATAATTAGAAAGAATCGCTTTTGAACTAAAAGTAAAACAAATGGACATGCATCATTTTTGAAGGAGATAGTCACTCATTAACCTAGATGTAAATGCTTTAAACTGACATGCTGCATATTTTGTTTATAGTGCAAATTGCTGTATTTTTTTACTAAGATTGTGCTTTTGAAAAGTTTTTTTTAACTAAATTTGATTTTTTTTAAACTTAATTATCTCTATACTTTGTTCTTTGTTCTTGAGGCTACACAGGGTCCTCCAAAAATTCATGGAAAATGTGTTTTATGAAAAAGAATTGCACATGACTTTCAAAAAATTTTGCACCATAATAAACTCATAGTTTATTTCCATTTTCACACATACTTTTTTTCAGGAACTCATACATGCATGTACATGCATGCACACATGTGGTTTCCATCTGAAAATTACTCATCAGAGATCAGGAGTAGAAACCAGACAGTGACAGGATAGATGGGAAGATGTACCTTTACCTCCAGCTTGAGCTAGGAGTCCAAAAGGAACCAGATAGAAAACACCAAAACCTACCCTAGACTTAAAGCCCACATGTGATGTTATTTCAGATGCTATATTCTAGATGCTATATTCTACTGTCAACTTTGTGATTACCGTGGCTGAGATCTCAGGGCCGGATCATACACTGTGGGTAAGAGTAGTTTTTCCTTGAGTAAAATGGCTGTAAAAGGGAAGGAGAGAAAGAGTTCTCAGCTCTTGAGAACACTAGGCACCAATCTGTCATGTTCAATACGAAGGACATCAAAAGGCATTATCAGGACCAGCAGTTGGCATAATAGCTATGTCGCTAAACTCCCATGTAGTTGACCATGGTTCAAGTCCTGGATTCGGTGGCTTAAACTCATGCCAGACGTGTGTGTGTGTGTGCATGCCCAAGGTCCCGAGAGGAGAATGGAGAAGGGATTGCGGCATGGCCATCCCCCCGAGGGGTTAATTTCTCACTTTCTGTCTCTCTGTCTCTCTCTATCTTTCTGGTGAGCACATGTGCCCTATAGCAAAAAGACCCCCCAAAAATATAAATAAATAAGGCATTATCATTGTGAGCTGACCACTGTAATGGTAATGGCAGGCAAAAGGATCCAAAAAAAGAGTCATAGTAAGAAGGAAATCATTTATTAAAAGCAAGATTGAAGAAATAAAGCTAAGGGACCAGCAGTTGGCGTAATGACTATGTTGCTGGACTCCCATGTATTCGACCACGGTTCAAGTCCCAGACTCAGTGACTTAAACTCACACCAGGTGCATGTACACATGTGCCCAAGATCCCAAGAGGAAATGGAGAAGAAGGGGTTGTGGTGTGTGTGTGGGGGGGTGATTTCTTGCTTTCTGTCTCTCTGTCTCTCTCTGGCGAATGCGCCCTATGGCAAAAACCTCTTCCCCAAAAAAATAAATGAATAAAAATAAAAAAGAAATAAAGTTAACATCTAAGTTTTCCTCTTTTGTATTGTAATTCCTTTAAGTACTCCCAAGCTCTCTAAAGAATTTTGTTAGATACCCCTATATTCTCTTACGTATGCTGCTGTGTAAAGTTAAGAGAAATATAAGTGTCTATATTTGAATACAGTAGAATAGAATAGCAGAGCTGATTTAGTTCAAATAAGTCAAATATTAGTTGGCAAGAGCTCACTTACCTGCTGGGACTGAAGAAACCATATGGAAGAAAGGATGGATGGCTGGTGGAGGTGATGACTGATCTCCAGAAGAGATTAATATAACATGTGAGCAGGACTGAGGAATTCCCAGAAATTACTTGGAAAAGAGACTCCAATAAAGAATACAATTCCAAAGGCCTGTGGAACGAGGACTCAAGACTTCATTAGTTGCATATTACATGAGTTCATCTATGAGAAAAAGAGACAGTAACGCTCATCAAATATTCCATGTGTACCTCAACATTTCCTAGCACCTGGGCAGAGGTAGGGCCATCTGCTTAATACTATTGAGTAGGTTGTAAGGGGAAGTAAAGAATCCAGGCACAATTTTCTAGGCCCTCCTGTTGCAGCAATCAAAAAGGTGACATATCCCAGATGATGTTGCTACAAGATTAAAGAGTTACTATCAGACTGGGTCCCCCTGTGTGGAGCAGGGCCTGCAGTGGTCTCTTTTAAACGTATAATGTGAGTGAAAAACTGTGTTTGTTAAGATACTGTGATTTTGTTTTGTATTTTTTTTTCAGCTACAGCATAACCTATTCTCATGAACACACCATACAATATGATTAACAAGGTATAACATAACCATTTGAAAAAGCAAAGCTATTGTGCAAGTCTGTTGCCTTCAGATCCATCCCTTACCTTCTCTATGTTCTGAGCTGCACCACAAGAGGATTGGAGCCAGCAAGCTGTTTCTAGGATTCCTGTTTCCGCTGGCTTCTTGCTGGGTGGGGATAGGCAATGGAAAGAAGCAACAGACATACCAGGATGGAGTGGGAAGCCAGGGTGTTTCGTCTCTCGTTGTACCTTGGATAGAGTCTCCAGCAGAAAGCACACCTTTAAAGCATACAAAGAAAATAAGGAACAATCTAGAATTCTTTGCCCAACCAAAATACCCATAAAAAATAAAGGCCAAATGATGACAAGCAAACTAAGATTGACAAAATTTATCAATAGACCTATAACCTATACTAAAAGAAATACCAAAGGGTGGGCTGGGTCCATGGCACAAAGGCACTGCTCAAGAAAAGCTGGATCCTACATGCCAACCACAGTTTGAATCCCTGGCCTGTTCAGCCTGAAACATGAGGCACACATGTGAGTGCCCAGGATCTGGGGAGCTGAAGGATTGGAGTAAAGGGATTGTGGCATGACCAGACCTGAGGAAGGTGTTCATCTCTCTCTTCCCTTTCTCGTGCTCTCACATGTGTGAACATGTGATCTATCATGAATAAAAAGAAAATATTTTTAAAAAGAGGAATAGTAAAGGGATTTTTTCATGATCTTACAGATCCCACATTCCCAACCACAGTTTGAATCCCAGCCCTGGCAGCTTGAAAAACGCAATAGGAATATGTGTTAGTGCTCAAAATCTCAATAGGATGGAGAAATGAAGCAGAAGTGATTGCAGCATGACCATGCCCTACTAAGTGGTGCTTTCTCCCTCCTCTCCCTCTCTCTTTCTCTCTCTGCCTTTCTCTGAAAAACACAAGTGTCCTCTTACAATTAAACAACAACAACAACAAAAGAACCTACTATAACAACCTTCTTATACATCTCTTTTACTCCAGTTTTACTCCCGCTAATTCAATCTTCAACTACCGGTGAAGTGTTTTTTCTAGAACATTTGTCTGAATTTTTATCCCTCCTTTGAAATCCTCCAATGATTCCACCACTGTCCCTGAAAATAGCCTCAATTCCTCCCCCCTTTTTTTTTAATCCACCCCTTACCTTCCTCTTTACCTCATGCAACTCTTTGTCACTTTCCTCATGCCTCGGCCATAGAAAAAGACGTTTAGTTTTTTAAATAAACCACTCTTTCTCCAGACCCCGACTCTTCTCTTTATTTTATTAGTATTAATTCTCCAGATTTCAGCATTATGCCTGTTCCCAAACAGACCACCCCAGTCCCACAGAAAGCACAATATAAGCCAAGGCTTGAAAGCTCTTCCATATTTGGGCTTGTCCTCTCTCTTCCTTATAATTTAAAATTTTGAAACTAACCTGAGATGAAGTCTCTTCAGGTCTACTGAAGAATGAAAGACCATGTGGAGAAGAGACAAGCCATTAAGCCAAGGCCCCCGTGGACAGATCTGTCACAGATGGTTATCCTATATCACCCTCCCTAGCCAAGCTGTCCCTAACCAAGAAAGTCACTTCAAAAATCCCAGTTATCTGGGACCAGCAGTTAGTGGAATGGCTATGTCGCTGGACTTCCATGTAGTCAATCGCAGTTTGAGTCCCAGACCCAGTGGCTTAAACTCACACCAGGCGCATGTCTATGTCTCTCTGTCTTTCAGGCGACTGCATGCATCCTATAGCAAAAACCTCTCAAAAAAAAAAGAAAAAAAAAATCCCAGTTATCCCACAAAATTGTGAGGTATATCAAATGGATATTATTTTAAGCTACTAAGTTTTGGAGGATTTTTTACATAGCAAAGAAAACTGATACAAAGTTCAATCTTTATGTGAAATCTTGTAGTAAATATCATGGCAATTTCCTGAAAGAACTATCAGTATAACTGAACTTTGAAATAATAACTGTCCTTTTGGAATAAGTTCACAAAAAGAAACTAAAATCTGTATGTAGTAGTTACTTCTTACATCGACTATCCTTTTGCTAATAATTTCATACTTCATAATGTTGTGATGGTATTCTAAGGAGTATCAATTTATCATTCTTATGTGTGTGCCGAGGGAGTATTTTAGACAAGGTCTCACTCTGTTGAGATCCTTCTGCCTTGGCCTCAAGAGTAGCTACGACTACAGGCCTGGTTTTTCAGGATAGGTTGGGAATCAAATTGGTGCCTCTTAAGTGGTTTCAGCCTGCTGAGTATACCAACACCCACCAATATACACTACTGTAAACTGAGCCTCACAGTCATTGATGCTTGCAACTCTTCTAGTTCTGGGTTCATGTTGCTTCATCAAGTGTGCAAGGTGGTCCACCTCAAGTATGCAGGTATTCTGTTTCTGTTTCTAATATTATTTCTTAATCTTCCTTCCTTCCTTCCTTCCTTCCTTCCTTCCTTCCTTCCTTCCTTCCTTCCTTCCTTTCTTTCTTTCTTTCTTTCTTTCTTTCTTTCTTTCTTTCTTTCTTTCTTTCTTTCTTTTTTTGGAGAGGTTTTAGCTATAGGGCACATGTGCTAACCAGGCAGACAGAGAGAGACAGAGAGATAGAAAGCAAGAAATCACCCCCCCCCCCCGGGGGGATAGCCAAGCCGCAATCTTTCCTCCTCCATTCTCCTCTCGTGATCTTGGGCATGCATGCACATGCGCCTGGCATGAGTTTAAGCCACTGGGTCCAGGACTCGAACCACAGTCGACTACAGGGGAGTCCAGCAACATAGCCATTATGCCAACTGCTGGTCCCACACTTAATCATTATTAATGAATTCTCTTGTTTATTTGAATCACAAATATCTGTGATAAAGTAGTCATAGAAAGAATGTCTGCTCTTGACTCAATTCTACAGTTCTTTGAATTAGACTGGGAGATGAGGGAAGGAGGAAATACCATTTTAGCTAGAGTTAAAAATGAGAGAGGGAGGGCCAACAAGTGGTGTGGTGGTTAAGGTGTTGGAATTCCCACATGGCTGACCACAGTTCCAGTCCCGGACCTGGTGGCTTTTTCTCTCTCTCTCTTTCTCTCGGTCTTTCTCTGGCAAAAATCATGTGAAAATAATAATAAATAAAGTTAAATAAATTTTTTAAAAAAAGAAATGCTTTAAAAAAAAAATGAGAGAGGGACATTGAAAGCTAGTATCAGAAAACCTGAGTTGAGATTCCATCTCTGGTACCCTTGACAAGTCTCAAATGTCTCTGAGCCTCAATCTCTTTTTCTAAGGGTAAAGACATACTTCACAGAGCTGTTCTGAGTAGGTCAGTGGCTTTGTAAATGTTAATACCTTGTATACAGGTGAGTTATTATTACCAAGGAGTGAGCAGTCCTCAATTCCTCAGATGGGTTTGTGTCTCTTTTAGAATTAAACTGACCTGAAGCACAAAGGTGATGTGGCATCCTCCCACTCTTTGAGTGCTTGCAACTTCAAGCCTTCCCATTATCTTCCTAAAGAGGTTTATTTAGATTTATTCAAGCCCCTTCAACAAAGGAGATTTGTTTTACAGAAGTCCAAAGGTAACCAGAAAATTCCAACTATCAGTCAACTTAGCCTGCAGCAGGTAGCTTCCCAATTTTGATCAACATATAGGCAAACAAACAGTTTAAAATGGAGAACTACGGAACTATTTTTTAAGTCAATAACTATCTTGGTTTTTCTGTAACAGACTAGAAAGTTCTGGGTCTATAATGAGGGATGTAAGTGACCACAGGAAGTCTTTGTAATCATTTGATGGTACCAATGGTGGGAAAGACATCTATTTTTATGGATATCTCTTTTCCTTTTCAGAGATGACAGTGATGATAATCCATTCAGCACTCTGGCTGAGAAAACAGACTCAGGGCTGTCAGCTTTTCAACAGTGTGACTGTATGTATGTCTTCTGTTTTCAGATTAGCTGGTTCAGCTCCTATTTCAAGGACCTTTCCATGCTGACATACTTTGTTACCTGAACTACACGGTACCTTTGCCCTAAACGAGTGGGTCTGTTCATTTGTCTGTTGCTGTAATTTCCCAGCAATCAGCAAGTTCCAGCTCCCTCTCTAACGATGACTATGTTTTTTATTTGCCAGGCAGCCAGGCAGTATTTATCAATTTCCCCGCTGCTTGCTTTTAAGTGATCACTGATCTATAATTTCGCTTTAGTTTATCACTCAGATCTACTTTATAAGATGACTATTTATGAGGCAATATGAATGTTGGCTGGCCTTGGATAGTCACAGCAACAGTTCATTTCAAGGGTCTCATTGTTATAAATACATTTTGCTCTCAACTCATCACAACCGGAAAATAAATAGAACAATGAATTTTCTCTATAGCTTTTTAGTCTTGTGAGCTTGTCTTATCTGGGCTTTCGCCCTCCTGACAGCCAACAAGTAAACTCTCAACTCATAAAACACCTAGGAAACAGTTACTGGTTCTTTCTGAGATCCCAAACATGAGTGAGAAAAGCATTCATTGGGCATGACTCAAAACATGGATGAAATGTCTAATGGGTAAGTACTCAAATACAAGGATTAAATTGCAGTGCTGCAAAAATAAACATTTAGAAGATTTTTCAAATACTCTTTGTCTTTCCTTTCCAAATATAATTTGCATTTGCTAAGTTTCTTTTGTGTTTTTTTTTTAACATCTTGACATTTGAATCTCATGAGAGTCTATTAGGTGTTTCTTAATAAATTATTCTAAATCTCATTAATTTCTTATCTTCAAGGTGCTTCTTTTAACCAAAGAGCATTGAATTGTAAATCTGTTTCAAGGTATTTATTAGAAAATATTGCTTTGTGACCTTTATGGCCATTATTTTGGCAGAATCGTTACAAAAATAAACTTAGTTCCTAGAATGTTTAAACAAGAAGAATGTACTCAGGCTAATTCTCCACCTAAAAATTATCCAAACTATACTCTAAGGATAGAGAAGAGCCATTTTATTTAGAAAGTCAGTCTTTTTAATCCTGCTTTTTCTTTTTCTTTCTTTTTTTTTTTTTTCCTGAGTAGACTAAACAAATAAGTCACCACAGGCACTGTGCATTTTTTTCTACCCCTTTCTCTTGGGATGAAATATGAAATAATCTACAAAGTAATTTGATCCAGCAATTAAAAACAAGGACATGAATTACACTAACAACTGTCACATAGAAAGAATTAATTCCCTCATAACACTGCTTGATGTTACAGACCCTGGGTGATTACAAACAGATTGTAATTGGAAAAGAGCCAAACCAATTCAGGTATCTCCAAAACACAGGGGTAAGCCTCAACTTGCAAACAGAGAACATTTTTTACTACCCACAGGAGTATCTTTTTGCAATCGGCGCTTGGATGTTTACCTAGTGATTCCTCAAGGCACCCAGCGGTGCAGTCGACCAAGGGACTGCATAAGGCAATGCCACCAATCCTTCTGCTTAGTGTTAGCATACCATTAAGAGAGCAGACCTTCTGGAGGCTGTTTCTAGAAATGATGTTCCCCTGTGTACAGATTATTGGCTGCTCGTGTTTAGTTGTACAGTATGTCGTTCTAAATAATGGGCGTTAACTGTCTGGTGTGTCATTGGGCAAACCAGGTTGAGGACGCTGATACCTGCAGTTTATTGGTAGAAATTTAATTTTCCCAATGGCATGCAGAGTTTACGGCCCCTTTCTGATACTTTATCATTTCTGGTTTAAGGCAAGATAGTGAAGACCTTTACTGAAGAAAACCGTTGTAGTTTGGTACACTGGGAAGTACTTGATTTGGGGTTGAGGACAATTTGGAATGTCCCCCATCACTCCTCCCTTATAAAAGCAGTGCATAATAATTGTTTAAAATCCATACCAAAAGACAAGGAAGAAAACAAAAAGTCCTCCATAATTACTCAACCCAGAGCAATGTTTGTTCACATTTTGGTGCATGTTTTTCTAGTCTTTTTCACATTTTTTGAGATTGGGATTACTTTTCTTACATAATTTTGCATCTTGTTTTATTTTATTCTGTGTGGTTAAAACTTGTCAGATGTATTTTACCATGTCACTGAAAATCCTTCTGACATGCAATTTTTAACAGCTATAAAATAGTGTATCTTTTGGATTTTCTAGATTTATTTAAACAGTCTCCTGATGTTTTCATTTTTAGTCATATACTCATACATAAATCTTTGTCATGTTTTTGCCTTTTCCTTTGGATGATTTTCTAAATGGGAACTAGTGTGCCAAAGGATATAAGCATTTTTTTTTGCAAGTTTCTTCCTCTATGTCAGATCATTTCAAAAACAAACACACAAACCTTTCCGACATTAAATGAAGAAAACAGGGCCAGTTCCATGCCTGGTGGTTTGCAAGCCAGATCCCACATGGCTGACCATGCAGTTCAAGCCTTGGACCTGGCAGCTTGAGAAATTCACTGGGCACACGTGTACATGCCCAAAGTCCTGGAAGTGGAAAGAGTTGGGGGAGAAAGGATGGTGACACAATTCCCAATGGGGGATGCTTTCTCTTCTCACTCTTTCTGTCTCTCCTTCTGACAAGCACATGCATCCTTTAGCAAAATAAAATAAATAAGAAAACAAAATCACTGTTACTTGTCTTTGCAAACACAATTGTTTCTTTATGTCTTTTTCTTTGTACTTTCCTTTCTTTTTTCTTTCTTTCTTTCTTTCTTTTTTCTTTCTTTCTTTCTTTCTTTCTTTCTTTCTTTCTTTCTTTCTTTCTTTCTTTCTTTCTTTCTTTCTTTCTTTCTTTCTCCTTTTCTTTATCTTCTTTTTCCTTTCCTTCCTTCTAAGAAACACAGTGGGGGCCAATAGATGGCATGGAGTTTCAGGTTGCTGGATCCCAAATGGCTTACAGAATGCTTCAAGTCCCAGACCCAGTGGCTTGAAAAACACACCGATGGCACATATGTGTATGCCCAAAATCCTAAGAGGAGAATGAAGAAGGAATTTTGGCATGGCCATCCTCTCAGGGAGTGTTTTCTCACTTTCATCTCTTTCTATCTGTCACTCTCTTTGGTGAGTACATGGGCCCTATAGCAAAAATTTTTTTAAAAAGGAACACAATGGTACCAGCAGTTAGCATAATGGCCATGTTGCTGAATTCCCATGTAGCCAACTGCGGTTCGCATCCCGGACCCAGCTTAAGCTCACACCGGGCGCATGTGCATGCATGCTCAAGATCCCGAGAGGAGAACAGAGGAGAAGGGATTGTGGCGTGACCATCTCCCCTAGCGGGGGATTTCTCGCTTTCTGTCTCTATGTCTCTCTCTGTCTTTCTGGCGAGCGCACGTGCCCTATAGCAAAAACCTCTCCAAAAAGAAAAAAGAAATGCAAGAGCATTATATAACAGTGATTTACTTTTTCACCCAGCAATATACTGTGGACACAATAACCATATATTTTTAAGGCTTTTGACCTATATCAAATTGATGTCCAGAAATGCCACAGTAATGCCCATTCTCATCAACATGATATCAAATTACTATCATTTTTCACTTTGAATCCTTAAGTTCCCCGTTTTGCAATTTGTTCTGGTTACCTATTTCCTCATTGTTGCCTCGTTTGGGTACTAATTTGTATGAATTCTTTATATTATAAGTAGTTGGATATTTTTCATTATTGTGACAAGTTTTTTTGGTTCCCTGTTTCTTAGCTTATTTTTAAATTAGATTTTAAAGTATTATTCAAATTTACTTTCTTTCCTTGTTACTTTTCTCTTGTTTTCAAATATAGACAATCTTTCCCCACACTAAAAACAGTTAAATTTTCACCTTTTCCCTCTTTATAATTTTTAGTTCACCCTATAGGATAGACCACAGAACATCCTAGACAATTAGGATTATCATTGAATTCCCTTTAAATATTCAGCCTTTCCTTTCAAGTTGTCATAGCTCTTTTATCATATTCAAAGTTCCTATTTGTACAAAGTTCTATTTCTGAGCTGCACCTTCCCTTCTGGACTGTAAACTTCATATAAATAGAAAAGTGTATTGCAGTCACTTTGTGCCTATTATATACCATTTTTTGTTCATCTAAAGAAACCAGGTAAGAGGAGAGAATTTGAATTTTTGTAGGGAATTAAAAGCCCAGTCCTTACTAAACTTGGCAGAATTTGTTCTTTTACCACACCACAGAAATAAATACTAGAAACCAAACCTAAAAGACAAAGAGGAGAGATAGAAGTTTTATATCTATGATATATAATTGTGTGTGAAAAGAAAAAAGTCCATTTGAAATATGATTGAATTTTAGATATATCATACTTTCCTAATGAACAATTACAGCCCTTTAACTGTATGTTAAATGCTTAATCATAAGGTTTTCATTCTTTGTATTATGGTTTAAAGAAGGAAATGTAAATATTCCATGTACTGGCCAAATATGTAGGGAGAAATATTTAGGTTAAATTTCTGCAGAAAGAGAGGCTGCTTGATTCACTTGCATTTTCAAAGTACAAGCTCCAAATCATTATTTGCTTATAGGTTTTAATTCTCAAATTGTAAAGCAGGAAAGCAATCTTGGGTTTTAATTCTCTGAGTATCCCTCCCTTGTTATCAGACATAAAAGAGGCTATAATATCACTGGTGAATCTTTAGAGAGAGGCCTGTGGGCTAAAAAGAAAGGAACTGCTTCATTTCCAAGCTACTTCTAAGATGAAGATGTCTGGCCATGTGTGGGGAGAGGAGGTGGGACAAAAATTTGTCCCAGGAAAAGTAGAGTTATAAATCACTAGGTTTGCTTAAAGGAATTATGTTATAGAGCTGTCCTGGCAAATAATATGTGAAAAGAGAAAATAAAAAGTACTCAGGTCTGGCTCACAATATCATGAGGGTAATTCACAATTCATGCTACCTCGTTATATAGAATTAGCAGATTTCTTCTGAAATCATAAGCAGCCATGGTAAGATACTACTTATGGCTAATGCCTTCGTCTTATATTATTAAAAACTCTAATTCATAGCTTGGAAAGCCTAGCCATTCCCTGTATAGCACTATTAATGCAGAGAAGTATAATTTGAACCCAAATTTCCTGCATCATGAAAATTCAAAATAAGAGCAATATTGCTGCCAATCAAACTGTCAAAGTCGTTCTGATTCAAACACCATACTTCCCAATTCAAAATTTGCAATCAGATCAGGTTTTGGAGGGCACAAAACTATGTGGGACAAGCATTATTAAACATTTCAAAGTTCTAGTATAGTCACTAGAGATTTTCCACTGTGGCTTCTAGAGTCATAGTCACCTTTGAAGTGTTTGAAGCTGTGAGTGTCTCGGTTGCTTATATTGGGACAAGTTTGCCTTCGCTGAACAGTACAAAGCTTCCAAAAATATGCATGTGAATGACACTGTAGGTACATTACTGCATTTACTAATTCTCTCCCCACTATCACACTGGGTTTGTTAATGTGTACTTTTATAAAATGGATAAAAGATCCTGTAAAAGATAATCTGGCTTCAAACATATACTTTGGGCAGTACTCATTTGAAAATCGCCCTGTGGAAAAAAATGGTCATCCCTGTTTAAAACCTGGACTCTTCCCCCATCCCTTCCCCCCACCAAGCAGCAATGACAGAAAATGCCAAATAATTCTTTACACATTGCAAAAAGTAAAGGTTTTTGTTAGTCTTTTTTTTTTTTTTTCCCTCCCAAAGAGTAAATCCTTCTTTTGTAACCACAATTGATCCAACTAAGTTTTCCAGCAAGGGCCAGACTTAAAGGTGATCTGCTAGTGAGGGACGCATGTGGATGTCTGTTCACAGTAACAAAAATCTTCTTACTATCTAACTTAGATCTCCTTTGTTCCTACATGGTGAGTCCATGCACCGCTTCCCTGGGGCTATTCTGTGTCCAGCACACTGGCAATGCTCCCAGAGATGAGACTATGGTCTAGCTTCATCTTTAGAGCATCTTTAAAATATAGATGACAAGAGAGGCTGACTACAAAGCGCTGCAATGTGGTATTTAGAGAGCACCAGGCTCTGCAGACAGAAGCCTGCCACTACATTAATTCATCTCGCACCATTTTCTGTTCTCATTATAATTTTATCTTAGGAATTAATACATTCTGCCATTTTCTATTCTGGTTACAATCTAGAGAAATTCGTGAGGCTGAATACATTTTGTACCACTTTGTTCTGCTTATAATGTTAAGATGTTTTCAAGAATGGATTAGTTCAATGCCACTT
>NW_006159708.1:1790176-1801144 GCF_000334495.1 Tupaia belangeri chinensis | reverse complement strand
CCCTACTTTATCTTGAGAATGAGAACTTAAACAGTTAGAAAACTTCATTTAGCATTTCTGTGAATGCATTTCTAGTACAGAGAGTGTATAAAGAAGAGAAAATAGGGAAACAATTTTATTTGTCTTTGTTTTAAAGATTCTTTGACCTCCCATAAATTTTAAAGAGAATGTGCAGAGGGCATACATGAATAGTGTTAGCTGCATGACAAAGGCCTTTAGAAGGAAAGGAAAGTTCTCATCATGAGTCACTCTTTTTCCCAAGTGAAGCAAATAGAAATCCCTCTATCACAATTACATTAAAAAAAAAAAAAAAACTTAACAGATTGAAACATTTGAAAATACACAGAAATTCTAATGATGATTCAGCTTTAGGAAAAAATGTTGGGGGTGGCAGACGGTATGGTGGTTAAGGTTGCCAGACTCTTGTATGGCCGACCGCGGGTCAAGTCCCGGACCTGGTAACTTGCTTTCTCACTTTCTCACTCTCTCTCTCTCTTTCTCTCTCTTGTTCGCGCTCTCCTGCTGTCTCTCTCTGATCAACTTTAAATAAATAAATAAATAAATAAAGTTAAATAAAAGAATTATTTTTAAAACAAAAAGTTAAAATGCTCTCTCAATGCTACAGTTATCAAAGTGGCTAAGCCATTTTGAAGAATCATGGGAAAACCAAGTTTGGTCACCAAAGTTAAACTGGTAAAAAGTAATTTTTTTTTAACATGAGATCAGGCAAGTGGCATGCAAAATTATGAAAAAAGTATATAATTTGGGGTGACATGGCAATTTTGCTTTATTCAATTGTGGAACCAGTTCTTATTTTGACAGAAAGTCACAGTGTAGTCATAATCATAAACCAAAAATGATGTTGTATTTAAGATGAAGCTAATGGTTTGTCAGAAGAAGACATGCATATTGAATACCATCTTGGGCTATTTTTCATCCTTACCTGTTGCTTCCTCTCCTCCCAAATGCACCAGATCCTTCCATTGTCTCTCATCTGCTTCCCTCTTTTGTTCAACACACATTTGTGGCATGAGTCAAGAGTACACTCTATGTCTGGGGAACAAAGTAAATTGGCTTCAGCATCTGCATGAATAAGCCTATTCAGCCACAAACACATTACTCAAGTAAAACCCCACCTCCGCCTATCTAGTTAGTTCCCTCTCCCATTTCCCATGCTGGCTATTGCAGATTTTGATCTTTTAAGACCTCCTTTCTAAGTTTCTCCCTTAGTCTCTGCAGAAAACCATAGCTTTTTGAACCAGCTCGTGGTGCAAGGTGACACAATGCCCTGTGATGCCAATCTCACATGGGAAGGTCCTGAGGCCTCCTGTACATGCTAGGCATACATACATGTGTCCATGCTCTAGGCTGGCTGGGACTAGAGTCAGATTGTGCAATGCAGACCCCATTAGGAATGCCTTCCTTTCTCTCTCTCTTTCTTCAAGAAATAAAAGATCATTGTAGGTCTCTCCCTCTTCTACCATCTCTCATAAATATATCTAAATTTATACCTAGTTTCTCTTCTCTCCCACCAATCCAGGCATTGGGGTAAGTTTTGTTGTTTGTTTGTTTGTTTTTACCTCTGGGCGGCCTCAGTTCATCTAGTCACAAGTCTATAACCTACAAAACCTCACTCCTCAGTCCCCAACCCTCCTTCCTCTACATTCTACCTCTAGTCCCACTACATGGAATAAATCCCTTAGTATAAACACAATCTCGGGCCTCTCAGTTCTTAAAATATAAGTAAGAAATGGGACTTCCAGTCCCAAATATCACTTTGGTTATCTCCCATCCCACTTTCCCTTCACAGCCCAACTTCCTCTCCTCCAACTAATTTCCTTTTTTTTTTTTTTTGGAGAGGTTTTTGCTACAGAGCGCGTGCGCTCGCCAGACAGACAGAGACAGAGAGACAGAAAGTGAGAAATCACTCCCCCAGGGGGGATTGTCACGTCGCAATCCCTTCTCCTCCATTCTCGTCTCGGGATCATGGGCACTCACTCACACAAGCCCGGCGTGAGTTTAAGTCACCGGGTCCGGGACTCGAACTGCAGTTAACTATGAGGGAGTTCAGCGACATAGCCACTATGCTAACTGCTGGTCCCTCCTCCAACTAATTTCTAATACTTTTCCATGTAGTTTCTGCCTTACTCTGCCATAAAGACTCTTTCCTTTTTTTTCCCTGGCCCTACAATAGCTAATAGCCCAAGTATTGACATACCTAATGGATGTGTTTCCATCCTTATCTTCTCTGCAATATTTACACTAAAGGCTACTTTTTCCTCTTTGCTTTAGGGACACTACACTTTTATATTTCTAAATACTTTGCCTTCCTATGACTGCTCCTTTTCTATTTCTTTCCTTTGCCTTTTTTTTTTTTTCTAAGAGGTTTTTGCTATAGGGCGTGTGTGCTCGCCAGAAAGACAGAGAGAGGCAGAGAGACAGAAAGCAAGAAATTACCCCCCAAGGGGGATGGCCATGCCACAATCCCTTCTCTTCCATTCTCCTCTCAAGATCTTGGGCACACATGCACACACACACACACACATATGCCTGGCGTGAGTTTAAACCACCAGGCCCAGGACTCAAACCATAGTTAACAACATAGGAGTCTAGCCATTAAGACAGCTGCTGGTTCTTCCTTTGCCCTTTTAATTTTCTCTTAAAATGTGTCTGTGCCCCCAGACTCCACTGTTAACCATCTGATCTTTTTCTTTTCTATGTTCTTTATGAATAAACTTGAAGTTACCCGAGTCTATGGCTTCTTCATTTCTGATATGTTTATAATATTCAAGTCCTTTCTTCTTTTTTTTTCTTTGTCTGCTTTGTTTAAACTGTAATTTCTGATTTACATATAACTGTTTTATATCTTATATCTTGAGGTGCAATTGCCGAACCCCTGACTCACTCCCTTCTGTGTATCTCTTTAAGTATGCTGGTATGATAGTTAATTTTACATGTCTACTTGATTGGGCTAAGAGATGCCCACTTAGCTTATTTTTGGATGTGATCATCCAAAAATGTGATCAAAGTACTTCAGGAAGAGATTAGCTTTGAGTCAACTGAGTAAAGAAGGTCTAAACTCACCATCATGGGTGGGCATCATCTAATTCACAAAGGGCCTAAATAGAACAAAAAGACAGAGGAAGGATGAACTCGCTTTCTTCTTGAGCTAGGACATTCATCTTCTCATGCTCTTATATATCAAAGTTCCTGGTTCTCAGGTCATAGGACTCTAGGACTTATGCCTTTCCTTCCACTTTCCTATTTTTCAGGTCTTCAGACTCAGACCGAATTACACCTCCGAGCTTTCCCATTCTCCAGCTTGCAGCTTGCATATCATAGGACTTTCAGCATCCATTATCAGGTGAGCCAGTTCCCATAATAAATCTCCTCTCGTCTGTCTATGTATGTATCATCTATTTATCTTGTTGATGCTATTTCTCTATACAATCTTAATACACAGGAGATAAGCATGATTTCTCTCACTGACATCACCACCCTTCCTTAAGTTTCAGCCAATTTCCCCATGGTGCGACATGTTTAGTGTAAGATATAAGAGCTTGCGTTGCTTGTAGACAGCTCTTCAAGTAATAGTTTACTTTCCATGACTGACCAGTTTTAAGACAAATAAAGGAAAATACATCTGAATGACTCCATTTCTACTATTTTGCAAGCCCCTTTGTATCAGATCATATTGGAATTTACTTAAGTACATCAGACTATCTTACAAATAACCTAAAAATTAAAGGGATCACCAAACATGTTACCACATCATAGAATTTCATCACTCCACCCCTACTACCTGGCTAATTTCAAATTCTAACTCTTTGGGTTTTGAATTGTGAACATAAACAGAATTTCTTACTGATTGGAGTTCATCTGGTGACAATGGAACAAGAACATGTGATATAATCAAAGAATGGTTCCAAAGATCGGGAAATGGTTAGCATAGCAATAATCTTTCTTAAAAATGTTTCAGTAATACTAGTTTTGCCTATCAGGAGAGCAAAGAATTAAACATCTTAAAATCAACTCTCAAGACATTTAACATCCATTTTATACTTGGGGAAGATTTCACCCAGCTACAAGTGTATAATTTTAAAATTTAGCTTATTCGGCAGTGTGAATATGGAGAAGGTAATTGCATGTCACCAATTTAGAAACATCAATCGGAAGTGAAGCTGTCCATGATCCCTCATGGAGTTTCACAGGATAAGGCTAAAGAGAAAGAAACATCTTTTATAAATAAGTGAAGAAAAAAAAAGGGTTATTTCTATGCACTGTTCAAATTTAATTTCCCTTTTTATTCTAAAACTACACCATTGTTGCTATTTGGAGTTTACATACAACCTATAATAGACTAGAAAATGAACAGCTAAAGTCAGTTTTTAGAACTTTCCAATGGAGTCTCCTCCAAAAAAACAACATTGACTTCTTATTGCCTGAATAAGCTGTTGATAAGATAAATCTACCTTCCAAAAGAATATGCAACGAGACCCTGTAAGGGATCTCATTGGAAGTAGAGTGGAAGTAGAGTGGCTCATTTACCATTCTCTATTAAATTTTTTCTTTTTTCTTTCATGAAAGAAAGACAGAAAAAGAGAGACAAGCACCCTTAACAGAATCTCACTTACTAACACCACTCACCTTCTTTCCCTCCCAGCCAGGACCACAAGCATGTGCATGCACCCAACGAATCCAGATTGACCTAGGAATCTCCTGTATGGCTTCCAGCATTGCAGAACATTGCTGGACTTCCATGACTCAGCCATTATTCCCTCTTTTTTGTCTGAACACAGATGGGTCTTTAATCAAGCATAATTTGAAATGACACCTGCTATTAAAGCATTATTCTGTGAGAAAAGCAAGGCTTTATGACTGAACATAGGAATAGACATTTTTATGCTTTCAATCATTTTTCTCTAAATTTTCAAAATAGGTTTTTCATCAGCCTGGGAGAAGAACAGTCCTTAGCTGCTCAGGGACTACCTTTAGTAGTTTAGGCGAAGTAGTTCACTCTCCCATCTCATTCAATCCCTGTTCTCGACTGCACTAGCAACAATTAACTTTAATTGTAATGGCAGCCAGTCTGATGAAACCTCTGTGCTGTTAGGGACAGAGCTGAAACCACTATACACTCATTTCCCCAAAGACTATGGACCTTCAGGGGGTAATGACTTTGTGTCATTAAATCCTGAGCCAAGATTCAGTGGATAGACTAAAGGGTAACAGTTCTATTTCCCATTACACAGAAGCCCTGACTGGTAGTTCCCATTCATGTTGTACGGCCTCCAATAAGCTCCGTATTAAATCTCTTACACTTGAAGTTTAGACTTTCTCTTTAGTGCTAAATCACACTTGTTCAGCAAAGTAAGTTTTAGGAAGAGAGAAAGAGAAACAAAAAAGAGCGTCCGCTAGGACAAAACTTAGAGATAATGTGATATTTTTTGTTGTATTTCAATGAGAAAAAAGAAAAACAAATATGTGTCAGCTCCAACGGACAAAAAAAAAACCTTTTTACTTTTTTTTCTACTGTGTTACAGCTTATGTCAGTAGCTAGAAAGAGTATAAAATTTTTCTCTTGCATTTCAACTAATCTTTCAACAGTGTATGTAAAGTAAGGGCATAAATACATTGTTCATTTAAGACTAAGCATTCCGTTATAGTCCAGAGATTACTACAGAAAGTTGGTAAGTGGATCCCTAAGGCAATCAAAGCTGGACTGTTTTTGGTTCCTATAGACTCATTTTCAAATCCTGTGGGGGTTTATCAAGCTGAACTTCAAGTGTCCTGATCTTTTTAGGCTCCAATTAACTTGTATGGTTATACTGACTTTAAATTCAGGCATGTGTTGCTCATCTCCAGCAAGAAGAAAACCAACATAGGAAATGAGGTGAAGCAAAGTAATGGCTAGGAATTTCTTTAAAAAAAAAAAAAAAAGTTCCTGAGAGAGAGCATTTTCATCTCCTTTGACATTACAAATAGAAGCTTTGATAACCTCACAGTGCCTGGACCAATGGGTAACAATATAGGTAGGTACTCACCCAATGGCTCTGATAGCCTTGGGTGCTGTGCTTGGCAGACCTGCAAAAGGCAAACGGATCTTCACAGCAGCACTCATGCAGGGACTGAGAAGCCACTGGGGAGGCCTATTTTCTTTACTGTCCTCCACCCCCTTTATTCTGCCTTGCATTCATGTCTCTCTCATTTCATTCCTATCAAGCCAACTCCGAAGCTGTTGAAAGAGGATTGGCTAGAGTTCCTGTCAGCCACCTGGCAGCCCTCAAACACAACCAGCTTCACTTAAACTCATGGCTGACTTCAAAAAGGAAAGACAGAGGAATAGGAGAGAAACAAAAAGGAAAAAGAGGTAGATAGCTTCTAGACGTTAGAAAGGCAGCTCGGAAGTTTTTATATAGAAGATACTGATTTTGCATTGGCAAGCCAAACAGGCGCTTTGATAGTAACCTAGACTTGAGTCAATCGTGAGTAATAATCTTTGAATACGGTGACTACAGCTGATCATATACTTTAGCAAGGCTTAGACTAAACAATGTGGCCTGTGTGACTTTAGTGTTTATTACATTCCTTTTGTAGCAATCCCCGTAACACTTAAAATATTTTCTGTGTGTAAGTTTATAGCATTGTATTATTTCCATGCATGCAAAGTTCATATGGATGGTGGGGCCAGCAGGTGGCATGGTGTTAAGGCACTGGACTCCCACATGGCCTACCAAGTGGTTTGAGTTCCAGACCCAGTGGCTTGAAAATCATGTCAGGCGTGTATGCCCATAACCCCATGAGGAAAATGGAGGAGAAGGGATTGCATCTGTCCTCCCGGGGGATGCTTTTTCATATTCCCTCTGTTTCTGGTGAAGAGAGAATTTACTTATGTGCACTCTATGGCAAAAAAATAAAAAAAAAAAATATGGGAACCAGCAGTTAGCATAATGGCTATGTCGCTGGACTCCCACATAGTCGACCGCGGTTTGTGTCCCGGACCCAGTGGCTTAAAACTCACGCCGGGCACGTGTGCGTGCGTGCCCAAGATCCCGAGAGGAGAAGGGAGGAGAAGGGATTGCGGCGTGACCATCCCCGCTGGGGAGTGATTTCTCGCTTTCTGTCTCTATGTCTCTCTCTGTCTGGCGAGCGCACGTGACCTACAGTGAAAATCTCTCCAAAAAAAAAAAATTAAAAAAAAATAAATAAATAAAATAAAATAAAATAAATAAATGAACAAACAAACAAAAAACAAACAAACAAAACAACAGCAACAAACTCTCATGTATATAGCATTAATAATATGGGCTAGCATTTATTAATGTTCACTGTGAACACAGACCCAACATTGCACTAAGCACTTTACTTGCCTCATCTCAGTTTATTTTCCTAAGAACCCTATAAGAAAAAGTTCCCTCCAGGTACTTATTTATGAAGTACAGTACAATTTCTCATTTACTGATGAGAAAACTGAGAATGACTTGCTCAAAGGTCAAACAGCCAATAAGTGGTGGTACAGTTAGGACTCAAATCCAGGTGTTTCTGGCCCCAAAGCCATTTTCTTAATCTTAACCCCACACTGCTCTGAGAGTAAATCTTAAGACCTAGTTTATTTGAGCATTCTTCAGTCAATTTAAAAGGAGATTGGATGATACCATCTCCCAGTTCTGAAATGGTCTGTTAAATAAAGGTCTGCTGACATTGTAAGAAAAAGAAGTGGTCCTAGACTCTTCCACCCACTTGCTAAGAACCCTGTCAACTCTAGGTCAAAGGCTGGGAGAGCAGAGACAACCTTGACCTTCATTAAGTGAGTTAAGGATCTACAAGATCTCCATCTTTGGGTTAGAGCTACAGATATATTTGTTAATAAGTGTATCCATATTTTCTCCTGTTTGTGGTGAATCATAGAATGTCTGCCGCCATCTCAAGAAAAGACTCTCTCCCTAGATTCTATGTTCCCACTACAACAATTTCCTTCATCCCCTTTCATAACGAACTCCTCATTAGAGAGGCCAACAATTGCTTCCATCACTCCTTCATCTCCCATTTTTGTTCAGCCTGATCCAATTGGGCTTTTGCCAATACAATCCAGAGAAACCTCTCTCTTTTTTTTTTTCTTTTAGAGGTTTTTGCCTTAGGGCATGTGTGCTTGCTGAAGAGAAAGCAAGATAGTAATGTGAGAAATCACCCCCAGAGCAGATGGATATGTCACAATCCCTTCTCCATTCTTCTGAGATTTGGGACACACACACACATACACACACACACCCAGTGTGAGTGCGAAGCTACCAGGTCTGGGACTTGAACCATGGTGGGCCATGTGAGAATCCAGCAATGTAACTGCTATGCCATTGCCTGACCCCTATAGAAACCTCTTTTATCAATGTTACCTACATCCCCCAAGACAGTCTTCTAGTCATTTCGTGGAAAAAAACTTAATGCCAAGATACAAAAGAATAAGTTTAAAAACAGGCATTTACAGATCAAAACAACAGTTTATGAAATATCTTCACTGAAACGCATAAGCTAAGTGCAAAAAGTAAATACACAGCACTGAACAGACATACACTATATTTCATAAAATATCTTACGATCACATGAGTTTATTTTCCTTATTACATTGTAGTTATTGTGGTCAACAAAATTTGTTACATCGTTTAGCTTGTATTGGAATAAATGTACCCTCCTATTTTGCTATTGCTATATCTCACCCCAACATCTATAAAGACTGCTTTAGATTTGTGGAGGTTAATTCAACTACTAGATCATCAGGAAAGTCATGATGTATTTTTCTGTTTTTCTCTGCAATGTGTTATGACTTTCCTGATGACTCAATAAATGGAATTCTAATTATTTTTTATCCATACGAGTTCTTCTGAGTTGGCTTCCTTATGCTTAGATAGAGAAACAGAGATAACGATTCACCTAATATTCTATTGGTAGGTCTGGAACTAGAAGCCAAGTCTCAGAATTCAAAGCCAGAGCCTTTCCATATTATCAAGCTCTCTTGACATATTTCATCAGAGGAGTGGATCAGACACACTATGTCTTTTATTGTCTATAAGTGATAAAATTATACTCAAAAAAGAGAAATTTGAAATCTCTTCTCTTTAACCCATCTATTAATATTTCCATTCTATAACTAGTATGTGTTTTGGCCATTTGGGAGGTGGTCCTAAGAAATTTTTAGATATATTAACTATAGTAATTGAATTTTTAAATGTTTTACTATTTTAAAAATTAGATTCAATTCAAAATTATATAAATAAAAATACCATTTTTACTCATTGCCATCCCAATACATTTTCTTTTGTAGCAAATAATGTGAGAGATGGAGTTAAAGATAGTGTTCCAGAAACTCGGTGTGACAGACAGGCTGTCTTAGTGATGCTTCAACCTGTTGTCTGGCTCCTCCCATGGGAATGAGAATGGGACTGTCCATACGTAAATGTCATCATTATATATGGCAAAACAGTGGTCTCACTGATGGCTAAGAGGTAACTCAGATGTTCTTTATGAGATATTCTCATATTGCTTGGGTTTTCTTAATATTAAACATGTGTGTTCCTTTCTAAAGACAGTGAAGTTTGTTTTTTTTTTTTTTTTGAGAGGTTCTTGCTCTTTTAGGGTGTGTGCGCTCACCAGAGAGACAGAGAGACAGAAAGCGAGAAATCACCCCCCAGGGGGTTGGCCACACCACAATCCCTTCTCCTCCATTCTCCGCTCAGGATCTTGGGCACGCATGCACACCCGCCCGGCGTGAGTTTTAAGCCACCGGGTCCGTGACGCGAACCACGGTCGACTACATGGGAGTCCAGCGACATAGCCATTACTCTAACTACTCGCCCCAGACAGTAAATTCTTTAGAATGGGAAAACATGGAAACAATTTTCCTAGATGTTCTTGGTTGGAGGACCAGTAGAGGACATAGATCTTCAACCACATCCCTTTCCATATGGTCATGAGCCAGATGAACCAGCTACTAGCAGGATGGACAACACTGGTGAGATGAAAAGATGCAACCTTTAGAGTGAAGAGATTGGTTTTATAAGAAACACTAACACTTTTCTATGGTACCACACTTAAAATGTTGGTCTACTTATCTTTGACCAAAATCTTATTTTCAGTTTTGAAATTAGCAACAAGGGATTTGGGCAAAAGCTATGCTCTTCCATCTCCCTGCAGGCCAGAACAGCAGGTGTGCCTATTTTCAGAGGTAAGTGTAATATTTGCCAAATCATTTGGCACATTTCAATTCAAAATGTGCCAAATTACCTGTCAAGTCTAAACGCCCTTTTTAAAAGAAAGATAAATGTCCTTCTGCACACATTTGCATGGACTCACAGTGCCATCCAGTGGCTCATTGTGTCGGTCACAAGAGTGTAGGGCTCCAGCTGTCTCTCAGGGTTGGATCCAAACTGACCGCCACCTTTGCAATGGCTCTGGTTCCTTCAGTACTCAGAGCCTGAGAGATGTAGTAAAATACGATGCACGCATTTGAAATGAACTGAGTTGGAGGAGAGTTGATGTCAAGGCTTAGATGGTATGGCCATGATTCCTTGTGGGAATACAAGTGGCCTATAGAATTTTCCAACTAGCAAGCATCCATGTATCTTCTTCCATTGAATTAAGCCCAAGAATAACCTGCTGACCACACTCACATCTTTGTGTTCAGTCCTCAGCCTGCCCCACCTATGGGATCTGGGCCAAGCAGAGTACTGCAACCTACTTTGTTTTACTTATGCTTGGAAAGCAGTCTTAATTTTTAAATTCCCTACTTGTCCACTTTCCCCCTTAAATTCCCATTCCTTCTTTAGGGAATTAAGTTTCTCTTAAAATGAATACAAGGAGTCCTGGGACATAAAATCTGATGTAAAGTAAGTAAAAGAAGAAGGAATGTAGTAAAAAAAAAAAAAAAAAAAAAAAAAACAGGGGGGGGGGGGGGGGGGGGGGGGGGGGGGGGGGGGA
>NW_006159708.1:1787820-1789576 GCF_000334495.1 Tupaia belangeri chinensis | reverse complement strand
AGATAAAAAAAAAAAAAAAAAAAAGAAAATGGAAAAAAAAAAAAAAAAAAAAAAAAAAAAAAAAAAAAAAAAGACAGTGGCGGGGGCGGGTGGGGAGTTGGTAGAGAGAAAAAGGACGGAGAAGACAGATTTGAATCTCATTCAGAAAACTGAAGGGTCAAGCTGACACTACCTCTTGTAATGTCAGTTTCTATAAAATGTAGAGCTTCTGAAGGAAAATGGATCATATGGTGACAGCAGCAACTGTGTATTACCATAAAGAGAGAGATTCCTTTTCAAATAGTAGCTATTCAAAGCTTGTGATAAAGCACAGAGCTGAACCAATCAAACTAACTAAGAATGACCTTAGAACCCACCAAGTTAGTTATTGTGAAGTCAGAGCTTTCACTGGGGGGAAATTCTGAAAAGAATCTGAGTAGGAATTCCAGATCATGATTATTCTTTTCCTGTTGGTTTTCCCAGCATAGCTTAACAGAAACCAGTAACATAGTTAACTTCAAAATCTCTGAACCTGTCAGACAAGATTTAGACATTTCAGTTTGTCATTTCTTCATCTTTTTTGACATTCCATGAAGAAAATGTTAGCTGCTCTGACTAGTAAGCTGTTCCATCTCAAATGATTTAAATTCATCTGGTTCCAATCCTAACAAAACTAGGTAGACCATACACGCTGGAGCCATACCATCTATTTCCATTCACTACTTAATCTTATTTGGTTTCAATACAGTGTGTGAAATCATCAGACATGAAGGAAACTTAGAGATCAGCAATGAGGCTGGTAATCCCATTTTGCAGATATAGAAATCAAGGCCCATTTCTCAGTCTGCATTTTCTAAATACAAATGTTTGAGCTAGAGTAAGAAATGTAATAATAATAAAAAGGGTCAAGTACTTTCACAATAAAGAAATATCCCACCCTAGAGGATCTAGTCCGTGGCATGGTGGCTAAAGCAGCTGGATCCCACATGGCCAACTGCAAATCTCAGACCCAGCAGCTTGAGACCAACCAGGGAGTGCATGTGTGTGTGTCTGTGTGTGTGTGCATGCCCAGAATCCCAAAAAAGGGAGAAATGAGGAAGGGATTTCAGCATGACTATGCTCCATGAGGGTTGTTTTCTCATTTTCTCTTTCTCTGTCTCTCTCTGGCAAGCACATGTGCCCTCGGGGGGTGGGGGGGGGGTGGAGGATCTAAACTCAGTATTTGCATATTACATAATGTAAGAGTTTGGTAAACCGGATTTGAAGTAAAGTAGTGCAACGTTTTCTTCCCTTCTTGCTACACTCCTGAAGAGGATATGGAATTTAAGTGATATGTGGAATGACATTTGTGTTCTAGAAACAGAGATTTTGAGTTGCCTGGCTCTGGTGTCACTAACATAGTCAGGCTGACTCATTTAGACTTTGAAGACTTATAGTGGAGAAATTGTGGTTTTCTGGATTGTTCCATCTAAGATGAAGAAAGCCTTTAAAAAGTAAGTTCAATAAACAGGGTGTCTGATCAAAGACTTGGGAGAATGGTATTGTATAAATGCCTGTCTGAAGTGTAGAACCTCAATTAGGAAGGGACATCTGAAAAATTATTTAAGGGAACTATGATTAGGTTACTGTCTGCCAAGAATATCTTGCTTAGAGGATTACAAATGATTAGAGGAAGGCTTCCTAAAACAACCCTCGTGGGACAGAATAATGGAGACTGTAGGCAAAGAGCATTTTCTTAGCTGAGATTCAGGGGAGGAGTCTTTTTTTTTTTTTTTTT